>NW_010201659.1:0-501 GCF_000695765.1 Mesitornis unicolor
GGAAAGACAGAAAGATCACCAGTCCTGATTCCAGCGTCAGTCCTGCCAATGGAGGAGGAGAGAGGGAGGGAGGGGGTATCCGTTCTCTGGGGGCTCCACCTATACAGCGATCTTTTCCATTTTTATAGGCAGCTAGTCACCTTGCTTTAGTTCAGTTCCACGCTTCCCATGCTAACTAGTCCCCGCTTTCCATATAAATTAGCACCCATGTTCTTTACAGGTGTGTGGAGGCAAGACTTTTCAGTCCTGATTGGCCTCTTCTAGGTGCAGGACTCTGCTTTTTATGTAAAAATGGGAGTTGTGGTCTGCTTATTTTATCGAGTAGCATTGGGCTGTGAGGCTTCTGCCCCACCAGTCACTCAGATGATTCAGTGCCAGGCCACCAGGTGCTAAGATGCTCAACACTTGCCTTTGTTCAGGTCTGGTACTTTTCTGCACAGGATAAGCACAGCACCCAGTCTCCACCCGTTACTCCAAATAGAATAACAGAATCATAGAATG
>NW_010201660.1:0-4252 GCF_000695765.1 Mesitornis unicolor
GGGAGGGGGGTAAGGGGACCTGCTGGAGGGACACATCCCCCTCAGGGAGCTGGAGACGAATGACGATTGAGCTTAGCACCCGCAGCACGTCTCGCCTCCCCATGCTCTACAGGCATTAGCTAATGAGTGCTTTTGCCTGGCTACGTGGGGACAGGCTGGGTGCAGGGCAGTGAGGACTGCGGGACGTGCAGGGAGAAGGGGAGCGCTGCCTGCAGAAGCCCCCCCCTGCCTCCCTCCTCCCCACTAAAGAGATTGCTGGAACCAGTGTGTCCTTCCAGCTCACCTTCCCGCACCCCCAGGCTGGGGATTAGCAGCACTAATCCCTCCAGCAGCTCTGCATGAGGGCATCACCGCAGCTCTGGGCTGCATGCGAGGGCAGCGAGCCCTTGGTGCCAGATTTGGGGGGACTCTGGAGGCGCTCAAGACCCACCCAGGAGAGGAGCAGCCCCTCCACTGGGTACAGGCTACCTTCGGGGGTGCTGAGCCTGGCCCCTCGCTAGCAGAGGGGCTCTTGCTCTGCAGGCTCCAGAGGAAGTGGCGGATGTAGAGGAGGTGCCGGTAGATGTTGTCGTCCAACGTCTCCACCTCCAGGTCCACTTTGAAGCCCCCACTGGGCAGGATGATGGGCGGGTGGTTGTCAAAGGACTCCAGCGCCTCATCTGAAAAGCAGAAGGAGGGAATCTAGTGCTGGTCTCGGCTGCTCCCCGCTCCTGCTTCACAGACATGTGTGGTCTCCCAGCCAGGACTGGAGACATGGTGAGCTGCGAGGCAGCAGCATCCCTTGCTTGGAAATGCAGAAAGGGCCCTGAGCTCTTCTGAGTGTGCTTTGCATCCTCTGCAATACTCAAATTGCAGGGCCTGGTTATTACCAATCGCTGCAGTTACTACAGGAGCCCAGGGAGAAGGGAATTGCCTGCTCGGTTTTTATGTAAAAACCTTGGAGGCAGCAGCACCAAGCACAAAGCTGGGGTCTCACCGGGCTGGAAGGTGGCCGGGCTCTCCTCCTCACCAGGCTGCCACGCTGCGATGCAGCCCACATCCATCACCGCCTGGCACTGGCTCAGCACCCGGTGGAGCTGCGCAGGGCTCAGCGCCGGGAACTCAGCTCGCAGGGACGACCAGGTCATCTGAGCAGGGACACAGCGCAGGCAAATGGCAGAGGTGAGGAGCTGCTTTCTCCAGGGGAGCAGGGGCTCACGAGGGGGATAAGGAGATGCCGGGCAGGATGGAGAGATGGAGTGAGCCTGAGCATCCTCTCCTCAGTACTGTCCACCCACAGACCCCCTACCCAGGAAGGGGCAGCTGGTGATAGGCTGCAGAAGGGGCACATCCCAGCAGGGACCTCCAAACCCGAGGGGGTTTTCTCCTGCCCATGCCCACCCCAATGCCACAAGCCCCAGGCCAGGCACTCCTCACCTGGACCAGCTGGGACCCAGGCATGGCCAGCAGGTTGGCCACGCTGGTGAGTTTGGCGAAGAACTGCTGGGAGAGGTGCTCGAAGGCGGCGCCGCGCGAAAAAAACAGCCGCATACTGGCCCGCAGCTTCACCCCCTGCGACCAGTGGAAGCAGCCGAGAGAGGAGCCTGCGGAGCAGAGCATCCATCAGCATGGGTCTGGGAACAGCCCCCTGGCACCCCCATGCTTTGGCCAGAGCCCAGCTCCTGCCCCAGGGCCAGAACTGCAAAGTAAATCCAGTTTAATGTCCCCAGCACCCTACAGCTGTAACTCCTGGTGGGGGCTGCACCTTGCCTGGCACTAACAGCAGGCAAGGGGGCTGCTGTGTTAATGAGGGCTAACGAGCAGCTCACTTACAAAGCCGGCTGCAGTTTATTAATGAACTGCTCTCAGCCTCCTCTGCTCCTTGCAGGGGGTGAGGATGGGGTTAAACCCCTTCTGGGAATGGGGACCCTGGACACAGCAGCTGGGGCTGTCTGGCCTCCCTAAATGGCACTGAGACCTGCCCACCTCCCACTCCCTCCCTCCTGTACCCCCCAGTGTGGCACTGGGATGGACTGGGGGGTCCAGGCTGGGTGTCAAGGACTGACCCTTGTCCAGGAGCTGGTTGAAGAGCAGGGTGTTGGAGAAGAAGAAGAGGTAGGCGAACATCTGGGAGGTGATCTCGGGGTGCACTTCGTACTGGCGGAGCAGGTCCAGCACCGCCTGGTAGATGAGCACGACCCTGCGGAGCTCCTCGGGCAGCGGCGGGGACGCTCGCCAGCTCTCCCGGCACTCGTTTTGAAAGGGGTTGCACTCCAGCAGCGCAGGGAGCGACACGTACAGACACTGCAGGGAGAGCCACAAGTTCACCACAGACCAATTTTGTTTCTTTGGGTTTTTTTTTTTTGCATGAGCCAAACCTTTCTGACCCCCTCACCTCCGCAAGCCGAGCAAACCCCCCTGGTGCTGCTCCAGCAAGGGGCAGATCCTGCTCACCCCCTGCCTCAATGCGCTCCAGTGTTGTGCAAGTGTTTGAAAAAAAGAATAAAAATGAAGGCATCTGTTGTTCTTAGCAGTTGGAGGTGACAGCGTGGGACAGCTCAGCAAAAGGGAGCTGAGAATGGATCTGAACCAGGGCAGCAGTAAGCAGCTGGGCACAAGGGTGAAGGAAAAACTAGGATTGATAGGGACAACCTTTCCCTATTGCTTAAATAGGAGCGCAGCACCTAGCAGCCACCTCTGCTGAGGGTAAGGAGGAGGTGTAGGTGCTGGGGAGGAGGGCGCAGGAGCACCCCCTGCATCCCAGCAGGGCAGGCAGGGCCGTCCGGACACAGCAGCCTTTCTCCTGCCGCACACTGCCCGCTCTGTTCCCCTCTCCCAACGCCGCCCGGCTCTCGCAGTCCAGCGGCAACGGCCCAGGGGCCCCTTTCCATCGCGCCCTGAATCGTAGCATTATGCTGTGCCGGCCAGAGTCAAGCAGCTCTCCCCAAACGCCTCCCCTGAGCCGCTGCACTGCAGGCAGGGAAACGCGCTGCAGTAATTCAATACTTCTCCTGGGCCGTGACCAAAAATCGGGGCATGTCAGCCCAAAGGAAAACACCTCGGTACGATGCAACTGCCGACAAGTAAAAGCTTAAAAATAACCCCGAGAGCGCTGCTGGGGATGCTTGTGCTCATCCCATGGGATGCCGCCGCTCTCCCCAGGAGCACATACCTTGGAGATGTAGTAGACGCACTGCTGGAAGGTGTACATGATCACCTCCTCCAGCACCGTCATCGCCTCCTCGCTGGCCGTGATGGTGGAGGAGAACAGGGACTCCTTGGAGCCTACAGGAAGGAGAGGAGGATGGGGGAGCAAACCTGCACCACCAAGGCAGGCTGAGTTCACCCAAATCCCCGGGATGGGAGCGTATTCCTGCTGCAAAGTCCAGAAGGTTTCTGAGCCTGACTTAATCCCTTTTTCCCCTTTTCTTTTTGGCTGGCATTAACATAAGGTCCCCAGTGAGCGATTCTGCAGGGCTGTCTGAAAACCTCAGTGCCCCCACAGCAGCCAGGGGAGCAGAAAGTGACCACAACAGAACCTGGCCCCAAAACCCAGCAGCACCATGGCACGATGGGGGTTAAAGAAGCATCTCGGGGACACTGACCACTGCTTGCGACCGGGGATTAGAGAAGCAAAGTGGCTCTGGCCAGAGAAGCATGATGGGCGCTGGGCACAGCCCTACCTCTGACATCCAGCTCCTCCTCCATGCTCTGGATGTAGGTGGGCGATTTCTGCTGGATGAAGTAGAGGATCTCGATGGCGTTGGCCATCCAGAAGAGGATGTGCTGCAGGTCTGGGAGAAGATCCGTGATGGTGAAGCGGGACAGAGCGGCAGGATCCTGGCTGGGGAGACACAGGGGCTATTATGGCTGCTGCTCCTCGCATCCCCACTCAGGCTTTTGGGGAGAAAAACAGCCATCCTGTGGCAATGCCACAGAGCTTTTGCATCCCGTCACCTCCAAGCCCAGCACCCCCTTAGAAAGACCATTTGTAAGCAAAAATCTGGTTGTTCCTGTGGTGTGGGATGGCAAATGGGATCTTGTGGGGACCAGGCTGGCCAGGGGCCACCTGGACTTTGTGGGGTATCATTTTTGGGGGCATTCCCTCTAATACAGCTGAACTGCAGTAAATAGCAATGGCTGAAGAGTAGCTCTCCCAGAGAAATATGTGCTGCTCCTGCCAGCTCTGGACAGTGAAACCCAGCCCGTCTGTGCTGGGCTGTTCAAAAATAAAACAAAATAAATAAAAAGCATCTGGGAAGCTTCTCAACTG
>NW_010201660.1:4262-5263 GCF_000695765.1 Mesitornis unicolor
CTGTAGGAAAGGCCTGGGAAGCATCCTCAGAGTTTGTCCTGAAGGAGAGCTCACAGCAAGCACCAACAGCTTCTCCAAATGCTGCTTTTGAAGCCTGGATTCTGGGAAGTCAGCCTTGTGCCCTGCCAGGAGCCAGCCCTGCAGAGGGGTCTTCAGCATGAACAGGGTGAGACCCCACACCACGGCTATCCCTGCTACATCCCCTGGGGATGCTGAAGCCACATGTGCAAAGCCTTGGCCTGGGCTTGGAGAAGATCCCAGAGCTGCTGCAGGTCCTATTCCCCCCTCCTCGAGCTCGCCTGCTTCTTCAGCCCCACACATTCCTAAACAGGGTCCTTGCAGGCACCGTGGTAAAAGGACTGGAGAGGCAAATGCGTGGGATCGAGCAGGAAAATGCAGTCCACATGCATGCTGTGAGGGTGGCCATAACCAGGCACGGGTTCCCCTTGCTTGCAGAAGAAGAATTGGTTTGAATTCTCCCCGTTTCAGGGTAAAATGAAGAGGGGCGGCGGGTTTGCACTTACTGCTGGGACTGCTTCTCAGCCAGCTCCCGTGTCCGCTCCTGGGCAGGGAGAGAAGGGGAAAGCAAAATGAAAACCAGTAGAAAAGGGGTGGCACCAGCATCACCCCAACCAGCACCTGGAGGAGGCCAGGCTGGGAGAAGCCCTCAGGGGGCATCCACCCTTACCCCACCAACCCCCCGGTCCCACCGCTGACTGACCCACACTGTCCTCTGGATCATTTTGGCCACTTTGAGCAGCAGCTGCCCGAAATCTCCCGGCTCGAAGCTGGTGGCCGAGTGCTGGATGCAGAGGCAGAGCAGGAAGGCGGGCGTCAGCTTGTGGTCGTCCCCCCCAGGCTCGATCAGGGTCATGATGCGCCGCAGGAGCACGTCCTCAGCCGCCGGCTCGAACTCCAGCAGCAGCTTTCTTCGGGGGGCCCTGGGGCCGCCGGCGGGCGAGGGGGCCCGCTTTTTGGTGGGAGGGGCCCCCTCCCTTCCC
>NW_010201660.1:5715-6674 GCF_000695765.1 Mesitornis unicolor
GCTGTCCCTGGCCGTCCCCCCCCACCCCGCCTGCTGCATCTTTGCATGGCAGAAACACATTTCTCTCTTTATTTGCCTCGTTGCTAAGCAGGACAGCAGTGATCACTGCTTTGGGCACGCTAATAAATGGGTACAATAACTTTGGGCATGCAGTAAACGGGGCTGCTTTGGGCAGAAGGAGCCCTCCCTCCACCTCTTCCTTTCCAAGCTGCTTTTCCTTCCCACCTTCTCCCCCCGGACTGCAGCAGCACCAGGGGACCCCGGTCCTGACCTGCCCACCCACCCTGAGGTTGCTAACGTAACCACCTCGTGCCTCAGTTTCCCCAGCTGTACTAACAGGACAGCTGCAGATGTGTGAAGGTTGCAGTGCCAGAAAGCTTGGAACAGCTAGATACTCAACAAAGTAGCCATTAACTACAAGAGCTGTCCCAGTCCTTTCCAGTCCTCCCAAGTGCCTCCAGCACTGGCAAGCAGGTGCTCCCAGTCCTCCTGTCTAACGTAACCACCTCGTGCCTCAGTTTCCCCAGCTGTACTAACAGGACAGCTGCAGATGTGTGAAGGTTGCAGTGCCAGAAAGCTTGGAACAGCTAGATACTCAACAAAGTAGCCATTAACTACAAGAGCTGTCCCAGTCCTTTCCAGTCCTCCCAAGTGCCTCCAGCACTGGCAAGCAGGTGCTCCCAGTCCTCCTGTCTCCTTGCTGCCTCTCATTACCTTTGTCACTAATGAAGCACCTAGCCAGGGGTCGGGGCAGCTCAGCCATCACCCACAGAACCGGGCCAGGGCAGGGATGCTGCTCCGCGGCTTTCTCTGCATCCCGCTGGGGCATTGCCAGGGGTGTCATTGATCCCCCGTGCTTGGGGGCAGGCTTGGGGGGACACACACTTGGAGACAAGGCTGCAAAGTCCCAAGCAGGCACCACTTATCTGAAGGATGCTCTTCCCCACCACCACCACCCC
>NW_010201661.1:0-2354 GCF_000695765.1 Mesitornis unicolor
CCAACTCCTGACATTCTGGGATTCTGTGAGATGGTGCTGCCTTGGGAGCTGCGCTATGGAATTGGGTTGAAGTCTGTTCAGCAGAAAATTTAGCATCTATGGTAATTCCTAGCTGTGGTTTCTTGCTAGTGTATGTTAGAAGTCTCATGGGTATTTAAAATGTTGGGGGGATTTATTTTTGACACCTTGTTTTTCTTTCTACCTCTTTTAAGACAAAAACAAATCTCCCATAGCAGGGAAAATGCTTGATTTTTTTTTTCTAGGGAAGAGACTATAACACAGAATGGCATACAAAGCATCCAAAATGGGATTAAAAGTACTAAAGAAATTATTGAGATTCCCACAAAGTAAAGCCAGCAGTTTTTTTGGCACAAGAAAGCTGGGTGAAGCAGAAATGTCCACCATCAGAGGGATGGCAAGTCTGGCAGATCCAGATGGGTGATGCTGATGACTACCATGTGCAGCCTCCTCCTGTACCGCTTCCCACTGCAGCACAGAGCTATGGAAACTCACGGGTCAATGCATTTGAGTCCACTTTTCTTCTTTAATGCACATTAAGACTAATTCAGTCTATGGAATGCTTCCTCTGAACTGTCTCCCAGCTCCCCAAAATTCCCAATTTTTGTGCATCCTGAGCTAAATACGGTTGCTCTGTGCAAATTACCCCCCTTCCATGAGCTCATCTGTCTTCTCCCCTTGAGCTCAGGCAGACTTGGAGCATCCAGTGTGATTTAAGGAAACCAGGCGTGACAAATAAGGACAAGTTGAAATTTTTTTTATTTTTTTTTTTAAATTATAAAGTGCAAAGCACATCGGCAGCTAATTCTGATTCACAAATACACTTGAGAAACTTGTAACCTAGGAACGCTTTGTGAGCGGGAAGAAGAGCGCAAAATCTGTCATGCCTGAGGAACCACTCGGCTCTTTTGCACTTCCAAAATTTGCCTCACGCTGGGCAAGTATATGATACAGCTCAGGTTCGGGGAATCCAGCCCTTGCTGGGGAATTGCTGCACTACTACCCACCACTTTGATTTGAGTCACTTCAGATGTCTGAGCAGCATCCAAAAACTAAAAATATCATGAAACGGGTTTTTTTGAGATCACTTTCCATTCAGTGAATTTCAAAAAACAACCTCTCATCTTCTGTCAAATACTGTTGGTATTTGTTTCATGTTTGAACAGCTCTCAAGCTGCAGAGTGTTAATGATGTTAGAAACAATATTTGATGAAAAAATTCTATGTTTACTTGTGATTTCTTGGGTTGCACTTACCCTAGTTCTTGAGCAGCAGGACTTCTGAAACCCGTCTTCCCAAAACTTGCATTCCTAATGTTTCCTTTCTGTGTCTAATAATATAGTTGACCTCACCTTGGGTCTTTCTTACAGGAGAACAAGGTGACAATTTGGTCCCCTGCTTTATTTTTAACCAGTTATCTTTTCTTTATTTTCCTCCAGCAAATTAACACAAGCCCAACAATCTGACCAGCAGCAAAAGTCCTCATGCACAGATGGGACACAATACCCATGCCCTTTGCTTCCCAGCTACATCAAACACCCTTGCCCCCTGAGCATTGACTTGGATGGAAAAGCAAGAATTGAATTAGACCCTTCTTTTGGAAGAAGCTCTAACAGAGATGTAGACCATAGCCACTGTATATTCTCATCAACACGACAGGTTTGTTCAGCCTTTTATTTTATTGGATTATTTGGATTTGGCAAATATATGGATTATTTGCCAGCCATTATTACACAGCACCGAGATGACTTTCAACGTGGGACACCTCTCTCGCTCTGCTGTAGCCCAGGTAGGCAGGAGGCATATTAGGAAATTGCTCAGATAATGTTAAAGAGGATGGATTTGTGATTATGGCGTTTTGACCCACCTGGTAGTCTGCCCTTGGAGCTCTACTTAACAGGTCCTCCCCGTGTCTTTTGAAGTCGTTAATTTTGTGGCCAAGTCCCTGAACTCTCTTCCCGTTCCTTTTTCACGTGTAGGGCTGTTTGCTTCTCTGCCATCCAGTCATCTTGCGGATGCTTGTTCAAGGACACCAGGGAAGATTTGTGCTAATAATGAAAAGCTTGAAGGGGGCAAGAGATTTTGCCCAGGAAAAATAATGTCGATCAAGTCTATTGTGTCTCTGCCCCATGAAGAAGAGGGAGCTAATAACAGAAAGGTTAGCTAACGGTCTGGCTTGAAGGGCTTGTGGGCATGTGAATTAATGCGTTATATTTGTCGAAGCAAACTTCTCAGCTACCTTGTAGAGATGTAGGCTTTTAGAACATTTTCTTCTCCTGTTTCTATGTTTTTAATTTACAAAGAGATTTTTTCAGTCTTGCTATCTCCTCCTGTCAC
>NW_010201661.1:2373-3451 GCF_000695765.1 Mesitornis unicolor
GCACTGCTTCTTTGCTTAATACTGGGATATTTCCAGCAGTCAATGGGGAATATATTTCTGGGTTTGGGGGTGAAGGCTGGGGGTTTTTCGGTGTGTTTTTGTTTCTCTTTGCGCCATGAATGGCGTGAAGGGGCCGGGAGGATTGCGCATTGCATAAGAGTGGCCCTCCACGCTTTAATGTGGGTCTGCGCTGTGCCATGCAGCGAACATAATGTGTCCTCCCAGGGACAATTTGCATAAAGGATAAATAAGAGAATCACAATGTGAAGTTTATTCATTTTTAAATCCTGCAGCGTTTGTGATTGAAGGCCCAAGCTCAGATGTTTTCCTGATGTGTACCATTAAGAGTCAGGGCTTTGCCTAATGTCTCTTCTGTTTCTGCGGGGGGATGTAATGTGCAGTATTTCTCCACGCTGGAGTATCATTTTCAGTGTATACCACTCGGCTAGGGAGTGAGGAACGGCAGGCTGCATTATTTTGTACCGGGCCCACTCTCCTTAATTTGCTGTAACCGAGCCAGCACATTAAATACAAAACATATTGATGTTCTCTGAGAACCCTGGAGGGTCTTTACCCTTCCTTGTCAAAGGAACTGTGCAATCCAGGAGGAAAGAAAAAAGGCATTTTGCCATGGTGAAAATAGTTGCGCTGCTGGCATGCGGTGACTGACACAACACCGCGCTTCCATTTACTTCGCTTAGAGGGGAAAGTCATAACAAAAGCCATTTTATCTCCTACCTCCAGAGCGGGGTCAGTGGAGAGAGGTGATCTGAACCCCAGCTCGAGTGGTGTCAGTAGCAAAGGCATTATCCCACACACTGAAAGATTTGCTGAAATCATGGAATCGTTATGGTTGGAAAGACCTTTAATATCATCAAGTCCAACCATAAGCCTACCACTGCAAAGTCCACCACTACACCATGTCCTCTAATGATCCCACATTTGAAATCTGGTGGTGAAAGGGTCTGGTCCTACCTTGGCACCACAAGCAGGAATCAATACAAGACATCCCATCCTGGCTGATAAATGTGACAGACTCAGGCCAATGTGATGACCCATGTTCAGATCTGATTCCTGC
>NW_010201661.1:3482-32601 GCF_000695765.1 Mesitornis unicolor
AAGTTTCCTTTTGAGCCTGCTGCCAAAAAATCTCAATGCAAGAAGTTAGTGAGAAAAAAAGCAAGGGCTTACGCGTCCTGCCAGATCATCTTGTGTCCCATCACCAGCAGGAGATGTAACAGAGGTACACCACCACCACACATCAGCTTGCAAGCTCTAGCGCCATATGTCTGCAGATGGTTGCCTTGCACTGTCCCAAGTGGTTTTGTGGTTTTGGGGACCATAATTTTAGTGCAAATATTTCACGTGTCAAAACTGAACATTTGAAACTGTAACAACTGCTGCTTTGTCACCGGTGAGTTTGGACTTTCCTCATTTTTAGATGTGAAAACTATGGTTAGAGCTGGGTTGTTCTCCTCCTGTGTCTTCTGAAGGTGATTAACAGCAACTGCCCCATTGGCGTCAGAGCTGATGGTGATTTGTGTCCTGCGATTGACAGTCTTTGGTATCTAAGAGGGAATTAACTCAGTCAGAAGCTTTTCTGTATTTGGAGGAATTTGTATGGTCTCTCAAGGTCCACCAAGATATGAATTTTAGCCTTCCCATATTCCGAAAGTCTCTGTCCTCAACCTGCTTATGCGCATGTAATGTGTAAAGATTGGGAAATCTTTGAGATTTCTACCTTATTATCAATTTTTGATGAAACAAAGAAATAGAAAATGTCTCAGAGAAACCCTCAGGTGAAGACACACCCAAATGGACAGAGGCTTCCTTAAGAAATCAGAGTAGACAGTGACAACATAAAAGTAATACTACGATGAAGTTTCTCTGAAAATTATGCGTACGAATCTATTTACTGGTTACTCCATTTACTGGGTAAATTCACTGGGTAGTCATCCATTTTTACCCTAAATTATGCACTTTTTATTGCAGTAACTGAGAGCTGGCCTTGGACCTGGGCTCTGAAGGTTAAACCCAGAAGTTTTGACACCATCCCCATTTGAGGAGGGAGTTTAGGCTGAGTGTGTTGTGTGCATTTATCTGAGCACAGCAAAACAGAACTCCCCACATTCAGGCCCAGGTGACACAAACTTCAGCAAATCCCGCAAGATCCAGCACGGGACAGACTGTCCTGCCATGTTTTAAAGCACAACGAAGCCCAGAAGAAATGTCATTCACAAATTTATCACTTTGAAGGGAGGCAAAAAACCAAAGCAAACCCAAGGCAGCATTTCTAAGCTTGATACGTTGGGGTTTTTTTGCTTCTCCTACTGAAAGCTCATGTCTGGCTCATTAAGTTACAATATTTGCCATGGGTAATGTTTATTCCAAACCATTTTATGCAGCTCTAGCCACAATCCTTCAGATCTTGTGCAATCATTTGTTGTCTTTAGTATTAGAAAGCCATTGTGGAGCAAGAGAATACTAATTGTCTCCATGGCCATTGGTTGTAGAGAGCTCTTGCGTTGCATGCATCGGCATTTCCCTTTTGCATGCCTTTTAGTATAGAAGGAGAAGTTTTATACATAACAGAAAATATTTTGTAAAGTAATTTCAAGGAGCACAGAGTAAATGTCTTACGTGAGAGTGTTTGGTGAAATTGCTGTCGTTTACAGCAAGTAGTAAGGAGCCACGTATCAATTCTTGTGTTTGATTACTGAAAGAATTTCTGAGGTTGATCCAATACGACCCATTCCTTTACATGGATCAGGAAGACCCATTTTTCTTCTGTCAAATAGAGGCTAATTTGCTGCCTGATGAAAATGAGCAGAGCCCTCATGAAGCCAATTGGTGTCACAGGGCAAACCTGAAGAAGCAAGCAGGAAACAAACGCATACAGACAAGATACTGACTTGGTGGGTTTGGGCTTTAGTGCATATTCTGTGGCCTTTCAAAAAACAAGTTTTGTGTTTAATGGTCGTTGCTGTTACTACACATAGGTGATGCCTAACGGACAGATTGACTGGTCACCGGGTGCTGCTGAGCTGCTTGGTGGACTTGCTCCTGTCCCCACCAGGTTCCACATCCTCTCACCCCAGTTCCTTCCTACTCTACGTCATCTCCAATTCCTCCCAAATGCTCCTTACCCTTGTGGACATCCAGCCCTTGCAGCATCCCTTGTCATCAGACAATTCTAGGGGATCCTTAGGACTCCCCCAAAACATCTCCACAGGTGACACGGGTTTGCTTTGTGTTGGTGGTGTCCAAGAACAGGATATCAGTGGGGAGACCTGCCCTACAACAGCAGTCACGCCTCAGATATTTAATGCATGTGTGATCTGTGGCTCCTGGAGAGTCTCTTCCATGCTCTGTGATTATCCCAGCAGAGCATCTTCAGCTGGCATCAGTTCTTTACCCTATTGAGATACTTATATTGAATATTGATTAATGAGCATCCCGAAGAAGGTAACATATTGTTGTGAACTTCTTGTGGTGTAGCACAACATGACTTTCACTGACATCTCCAGAAAACCCACTGTTCTAAAGTTTTTTGTCTTGGTTTCCCTGTGAACTCTGAGGGGCAGGGTCACCTCCAGGCTGTGTGTCTGTACAGCACCTTGCACCACGGAGGGCTCGAGCCCAGGGCTTCCAAGCAATGTTGGGAGGGAATTGAAAGAAACAGTTTAAGGTCAGCATTGGTTTTTCCTCCCTTGGAGAGTAAATGCAACATAAATTTATTATATGAACTGTCTCGGTCAGAGGAGATTTCTTGTTATTCATAGTAAAATTCATCTGTGGGAATTTCGCAAGTTCTCTTGCAAGATGGGAAGTAGCAGAGCTTTATTAACTCAGGCAATAAGATCCCTTATACAACAAAGATGCTTGTTTTGAATCTCTGGTGGCACTGAACTGCAGGGATGACAACTTTTCGTCTCTATCCATCCAGTGATGCACCCCAACTCCTCTCCCCAGTACCCACCTAAGGAATGAGCAGGACCATGACATTGGGACATCTGGCTATCAAGGCAAGGGCACTAAGCACACTCTTTGCTGTGCTTTGCAAACTTCTCATTGCATTGATCCTGCATCCGGGGTCGCCTCACCCCACAACCCCCTCCCAGAGCCGCCGGCCCTGACATCTGCTCCAGGGGTTGGAAGATTGTATGGAGAAGCAAATGAAAAAAAAAGACCATCGTGGTCTTAAAAATTGAGCGGATGATTCATTCATGTCTTTCCTGCAAAATACACCCCAAGCTCAGCCTCTGTCTCTGTTTTTTTTACTCCCTGTACTCCCAGCAAAGCCCTAAAGCTCGCAGTTTAGTCCTATATAGGAGAGCGAGCGGGTCTGTGTGTATGTGTGCGCATTTTTTTTTTCCAGAGTGACTTGTTTGTGCTGTCATCAGCCGTTGTTTTGGTAAATGGCGAGTTAAACAGATATATCCAAGCGTAAAATCTAAAAAATGTTCCCTGTGGGCGCCTGGGGGGTGTTGTTTGAAATCAACTACATATCAATTGAGCGGCGGCGAGCGGATCCGATGATAAATTCCAGTCCACAGACGCCTTATAAATTACATTTTTTTGTTCACGATCTAGCCTCATCTCAGCTCCCCAGAGGCCCTTAGACTGAGAACTATGATTGTGTTGGAGAAACGTTTGCTCAGCTTGAGCGATGCCATTAGTGTTACATGTGCCAGGCCGCTCTCGCCAGCACTCCCCCACTTCCACCCCTCCATCCCCCCAATCCCAATCCGATCCCCCCACCTCCTCCTCCTTCTCTTCCCTTCAACAAAATGCAATATGTGCCTGGTAATTTTTCTGTTCATTATCTCATTGTTTTCTGTAAGTACAAGGTTAGATTGAATTACTGCAGGCTCTATTGTCTATTTGTAATTCTCCTTCCATGCCGCGCTACTAATGAATGGGCAATTTAGTCAAATCTTTGTAACGGCTTCTTCTGTGCGTCAGCCACTTAATTACTCTGAGCTTTTCTCACTGCTGCTTTATTGCATGGAAACTCAGGCTGCTTCCAGGTCTTTGCTAGCGGATCTCCAGCTCCGAAAGATGGAAAAAAAAATAAGTATAACAATGAACAGCGCGGATCATCTTGATTCCTTGGTGTGGCAGCATCCTCAGCGTGCAGGACTTTCCCTTCCATATGGTTTATTTGCTCTGTTGTTAGTGGGTTTGTCATTGTCCTGTGCATGGAGAAAACCATCACGGTGTAAATTAGGCAGACTACATCTAAAGTGAAGGTGGTCGAGACTTTTTAACGTGTTGGGAGCTGGAAAAACGGGAAAATAAAATAAATGCACAGGACATTGTATGGAATATGCTCCACTTTATGCGGTTCTACTGAAACTGAGATCCTAATCTCCAGCTATTCTGAGATTGCCAAAATCTGAATGTAGCTCTCTTTCGGTATCAGGGGCAGGAACTGTGGTGTTTTTTGTTTGTTTGTCTGCAAAAACGATACGGTCACCTTAGTGTTTAGTAGCCGATATTTCAGTCTACAAATGAGGAGCAGAGTATGGGAATAAACATTTTTAAATCCATTAAATAAAACTAATTGTGACTATTTATAACTAGCAGTCGGGTAGATATGTGCAGAAAGCTTTAAAGCTGCCCCTTTGCATGATAAATACTTTTATTTAATAACAGGATACAAAGAACGGAAATAAGAGGAAATAAAGGAGTTTAAAAGAAAGTGCTGTGAATTGTAAATAAGATCTTGGGAGATTATCTCAATACTGATTCACCTATTTAAATTCCTTTCTTCAGTGACTGAAATACTTAGGGGCTGATGGAGTGCAGGATTGAGCTCAAAATCATGGGTAAGTGGAGTCTGTGTGTATTTGAACTCCAGTTTGTCTGTTTTAACTGAACACCAATGCCTTATGTCCACCACATTTTTAGGAAACTGCATTGCCTTTTTTTGACATAAGTGTCCTCTATGTTTTTCACTTTTGTATGGGGTTTATTATCTTCAAGGAGGAAATGCTTTAAAAGTCTTTCAGTGATCCTGTTCCACTTTATATCTGCACATTGCTGCATGAAATCCAAACCTTTGGTTGCACTTTTCCGTCACATTTCCTGATTTTTAATTCAGAATTGAAACTTTGAAGTTGTTCAGTGATTCATTAATTTCTGACAAGTCAATCTTTTACAGAGGGTTTCATATCCATACAGTAGACAGCTGCAGACTTTACATTCATTTTGGAGAGACAATCTGCATATTTAGTGATTTAAACAGATATTTAATATACAAACACTAAGCTAACAATAGAAAGATCCATCTTTCCAGAAAAGAAATTCAAATAAAAATTATATTCTGCAAGATTTCCAGGTGAAGGGTTTATCCCTCAGAACTGTTGCGAATTGATGGGGAGAGTCTTGCGAGCTTTGTAAGAGCACAGAAAGGCTGATAATGAATTCCTGTAATTATTAATGATTATAAAGGTCTTTCAAAAGACTTTTCAAGGAATTTTCCTACAGGGGAATTTCCTAGCCCCCAGAGACAGATTGCTGAAGAGCGATGCAAGCTGAAGACCCAGCACAAATGTTGCACGCTTTTCAGACATTTTGACTAATGTTGTTGCTCATCCTGGACCCTACAACTCCAAACCTTCACCAGTTCAGCAGCACTCGGCAGGGGGAGAGAGACTACATCACCCCCCCATGTGGCACTGAGATGAAGCAGTATGGTGGAGGTGCCTGGGGCAATCTGCAGTGGCCTTCCTGTGAGCTCCTGCCTGCTCCCTTGTCCCTTGGCTGGGATTTGGCTCAGCAGCTCTCGTGGTGAGACCTCACTTGAGCTTCACAATAGTCACATATAGCTTTAGTCTCCTCTCTTCCCCAGGCCAAACCCTAAAGGTAGTGGCCATCCGATGTCTATTGCATGCAGCAGGAGTTGAGGTCTGACATAGCTCAGGGATCTGCTTCTAAAAGCTTAAAGTTCCTAGATTTCAGTACAACTCAAAATAACCCAGTTTTCACATGATTACAAACAGAATTCACTGCACAGACATCACAGACTTTGGCCAGGACACAAATGTGAACCTCTGAGTCAAAACTCCAAACCAAATCCTTGTTTCAGAAAACGTGCATTTTAGTCACAGAGGTGTTGTCAGATTAGGTTGACCATGATTTTGATGTGCTCCTTCCTCTCCTCATGACCACGGGTGGTCTTTGTGTGCACCTTGAAGGAGTTACAAACAGCCAGATCCTGCCTAGGGATTCAGTTCAATCCTGGATGCCACCAAGAAGGAGACCATTGGCCAAGGCATTTCATAGACTTGCCAGAAAGGCTTCCCCAGGACAAGCAGCTCTGTGACAGGTTCTGATGCAGTGCTTGGTGTGGAGGAATAAGGAGGTTTCTATTGGTGTCCAGATCAGTGAGAACTGAAAACACACATCATTAAATAGAAGCTTATTTCTATTTGTCTTTACAAAATAGCTGGAGTTAGGGAGAGAGGCAGCCTGAGTGAACTAGTGCCTCGTAGACCCAGATAGGCTCTTCGCCTGCTTTGTTATAATACTTCATTGGAACTGACACATTGATAGCCACAGTTTTTCTAGGAAGTGACCTTCATGCTGCCCATTGATTCCCAGTGGCCATCAACTCCTTGCAATTGGAATGACAGGCCAGGTTAAAGGTCAGTCCTTAAATAAAGCTTCTGGATTACTAAACACCTGAAGTTCAAATGAAAATGGAAATCGGCACCTCATTTTATGTGACATGTTACTGCTAATGACACTTTGGGATGTGAAACGGGTCCTGCTCTTTAACTCGTGTGTGCGTTTCACTCGATAGCCCCTTAAACCAACTCCTTTCTCTGCCGCTGCCGGACCCGTACAGGCCAGGCAGCGAGGGAAAGCAATCTCCCTGGGATATACGGCTTCTGGAAAAAAAAAAGGCTTTTGCAGGAAAAGACATCAAAACCAATTAAAACATTTGCCTTTCAAGTGATGGCCAGAAACAATCATTCCCTTAATTAAGATTCACAGTAAAAGGATTTTATTTACATGAGCTGTGGCATTAAAAAGGCCCCAATAGTACAGTTGTGCCAGGGAATTCAGATGTGGAGGTTTTTTTGCCTGTACGTGGTGGGGCAGTGCTGGACCCCTCGGGTGTCCCTGGCTGTGGGGATGGGCAGAGGGTGTTTGTACAGTGGAAAGGAGGGGGTTGCTGTCTCCTCACATCTTATGGAGCTGCTGCTCCAGTCATCCTCACACTGAGCCTTGGTCCTGGAGCCAGGCACCCTCATCCTCAGTGGTCCCATCTAAGGGACACTTAGAGGTCCCCCAGGGTCTCCAGCACCTTCCCCTGCCTCATAGGACACTACTTTAATTTAAATTTGCCAGAAGCAGTGTATATTCCCCATAAGATGTAGTACCTGTCCCAACGTTTGCACTGTCTAGATAACTTGAAGCTGTTTGTCCCTGTGTAGGTTCATCATTTTCTGCGATGTGTCAGGACAGCAGGTGCCAGAATCTGGTGGACATGGCAGCATGCTCATACTTCTTAATCCAGAATCCCCAATGTTTAATATATATTTTATACACACTCACACACACGCATATATATACATATATACACACACACATATATATACACATATACATATACACACACAAATATACACACACATATATACATAGATATACACACATATACACATATATACAGATATACACATAGATATCTATGTGTATATGTATATGTATATGTATATGTATATGTATATGTATATGTATATGTATATGTATATGTATATGTATATGTATATGTATATGTATATGTATATGTATATATGTATATATGTATATATGTATATGTATATGTATATGTATATTATATATGTATATGTATAATAAGTTAAACATGTCCAGGGGATCTCTGGGCCACCCTAAGTATCAAGTCATGCCTAGAAATTGGCTGAGGACTAGTTGCTTGGCCAAAACAGGGCCAAGATCTGTTCTAATGGTCTGAAGTGTAGTGACCAAGTTCCCGTGCTTGGGAATGTGCCTCCTTTTTAATTTGCCGTGTAATATTTCTCATTAAGTTTCCAAATACAATCACAGGGGTGTGCAGCAAACACAGGATTTCCATTTGTGTTTGCACTGATCAATGGCAGAAGATGCAGTACTTGACAGTGACTTCCACATCAGCGTCACTGCTGGCTCCACCACTGCTCTATAGGAAGCCTGCAGGACTTCCCAGTGGTCATTTTTGGGGGGGTTTCTGGTGGCCATCTGCCGCAGGAATAGTTTAATTGCTGTCCATGCTGGTGTCCTTCGCCGAGGAGCCGGGGGCTGGATGGATGGGCGCGAGGTTGAGTTACACTCCTGTTGTTCGACGTGGTGCCTCCAGGCAGCAGCTGTGGGAAGAGGGAGCTACCGTGTCGCAACTGTCCAGGTGATGAATTGTCTCTTCATCCTCGCCGCTGTCAGCCTGACACCACTCACCGGCACTAAATTAATCTACACAACAGTGTGTACCACGGATATGGCTAGGGTTTGCTAATGCCTGGCTAATAAAGTAGGAATAGCTGAGCTGCCAAGCACAGTTTCATGAAGTGCTTTAAATGCACATTAACCTAACAGAATCTGGTGTAATGGGCTGGGAACGCTTACACCGAAACAGGTGTTTGCTGGTGATCTGCTTTAAATGTTGCTTAGTTTTGGTGGTACTTCTTAATGTAAATCTTGGGGTTTCTGGTGGAAAAAACAGATTTCTAAGGGAATATCTTAAAATGTCTAAAGATAAAACTTAAAAAAATAAGGTGATCTCTCAGAATAACTCTTTGATTCTATTAATTTTTTTAAAATCTATTTCAGCCTAAGTAAGATTTAGTTTTGCTTAAGTAAATTCTATTTTCATTTAAGTAAAATCTAAGGAAAGCTTCTGTGTAACGTCGGTATAATAGAACTTGTTTCAAACAAGCTTTCAAAAATGTTTAAAATGTTTCCCCTGGCCAGAGACCTTACACTGAATTTCAGCCAGCAGCAAAATTTTTGCAGCCAGTGTTATAAATCAAAGCTGGGTTTCTAATGAAAGTGCTGACACAACTTTAACTGTAACGGTACTTCCAGGCAAAACTGTAAAGAAATTAGTGTCCTACATTCAGTATGCTGGTACCATATTCGGAACTACTCTTTTTTCATCTTTCTCTAGGGTTCTTTTCTTTATCAGAGCAACACTGAGAGTCAGTGTAATCATCATGCAATGCAGAATGTAGATATCTGCTATACCTAGTTAAATTCTTCAACATAAAACTTTTTGTTTGAAATATCAAGAGATCAAATGTTCAATTTTAATTTTTTATGAGCTCTCTATGAAATAATAGTTCTGTGTGTGAGCAGCTACCTAGTCGTTCAATGTCCCTTTTGCTCCCTGACTGGACTACTGACATATTTAAGTTAGAAGAGAGTAACCTATGATCAAAAAAACCCTGTTCTTTGCCCCACATCTAGGAGGAGAAATCATTTGCTCCAATGTTCTTGGGGAAAACTGCAAACATTTCCATGATTATCTGGCAATTGTCTATTGGAAACACACAACTCCTCTGAAGCAGAGAGATCCTGCTCCAGGAACACAGGTAAGTGATATAATCTTGAGAATATCAGTGGTCCTGTGGAAGCCACTTGTGCATTGCACAAGTAAAGAGATGTTCCAAAGGACACTGACCATTGAAGTTGTATGAAGCATCACCTTCTTATCATCTGGGATGTTATAGCTGTTCAAAGTGGATTTGTTTGGAAATAAAATGAAAATTAGTATTCTGGTGAAAATTTGAAACCTCAAAAAGCACCAGTTTGGGGACTATCAGAAGGATTCTGCCCAAAGCTGTCCCCCATCAGAAGGGGTCTGCAAATTTCCTAGCAACAATTTAAAAAAAATTAAATTAAAAAACTTTTCTGAGCAGAAATGTTTCTCAGAGAACAAGTTGATTTTCAGGGAACTTCCACTGCAACACAAGAAGGTTTTCCATTGGAAACCTGCCTGGTTCCCCACCAGTTTACTACTGTGTTTCAGAGTCTACAGTATAAGCATGTATCATCATCAGGATTTCAAAGACTTCCTGAGTATTGTCAAGGGAAGGCCATTGAAATAAATTTTCCTGCCTGTTCGCCATGAATTCTGGTCAAAATCCAGCTAAAAAACAGAGCACCATGCTTCTTCAAATTCAGTAATTGGGAAAATGCTTTGAAATACTGGTCTAAGTATCTTGAAGACCGTGTTAACCTTTTTCATGGCGGTGAATTAAGTTCTTCCCTTTGGAGTTTCTGGATTAAAGGCACTCAAGACACAGAGGACAACAGTTAGGACAATGCAGGGACACTTTAAAATACCAAGCCATTTACAGGCATTAAAACTGGCTCTCTAATAGCTGATCCTGCAATGCAGTGTCTATAAAGGGAGGATGGAAGCTCTTTTATTCTTCCTTTCCTCAACCACAATATGATATTCATATTATTGCGTGTAGAGTGGTGTACCTGTTTTCTCTCCAAGGTTGAGTTACTTGGGTTACTTTCTCGGTAGGGCTATGAGCTAGGAGGGAATCTGGCTTGCTTTCCAGTGGCAATAATATCTCTCCAGTGGTTATGAAGGTGGAAATGGGTTTGTCCTTCTGAAAGCAATTCCAACATGCATGGATTAAGAGTCAATCCTGTTCAAAGTTGGGCATCTCTGAAGACCACCTCAGAGACCTCTAAGGTCCACTGTAAAGACCATGGCTCCAAATTTCAGCAGCTGGAAGTGGACAGAGCTGAAAGCTGTGCCACCATCCAACAGAGGTCTGAAATAGGGCTTCTCTGGTAGGAAAAAATTAATTAATGGGAGTAGAAATCCTATCCTGAATGTTTCAGAATATTCAATAGCTTGGAAATGATAGGTTTTTAGGTCAAACGGGACATTTCGAAGACTCTTAACCAAAATGTCTCTTTTGTTTCGAAGATTTTCTAATAAGAGCAAATTAAAAGTACAGGTGGAGATGGCGTTTGAAGCCATGATATCTGTACCCTAACTAATGGGCTGTAAGCCATCTGTCCTCCTATACACTCATTTATCCCCACTGCAAGCCTACCAGAGAACAGATGAAGCCTTTTAGTTTCCAATGGTGTGGCGTGAACCATTTTCTTTCCAATTAGGTGAGAGCACTGCATGAACTCTGAATTTCCATAAGGTTTTGGTTGACCCAGGTGAACCATTTTTCTTAAGAAAACAGAACCTTCCTATAAATTACCAGAACTGCTTCAATGTGTGTTAAAACACTTGTCGTCCCTGTCTTTGAGTTTATAAAGTACCATATGTGTGATATTCTGATTAAACTTTGTTTTTTTGTGTAATGACTTAAGGCTTGTGAGGTACTTTCTGAGTCCAGAGGCCAGGGACTCTTCATCCTTTGTATGCTGATGTTAACTCTCCCATCTGCAAAGCAGAGTAAGGAGGGGACATGTGGTCCCAGCACCTTCTCATGACAATGTCCAGTATCAGTAGTAAATCCCAAAGTCAAAGGGACTGGGATGAAGTGGGTTTTAGTGAATATTTTTTGGCAAACCCCTATGTCTGCTCTGTCTCTTTTGGTGCCTTTATAAGATCTCATTAAGACCTCTGGACTTTCCAAAGACCTGTGGCCAGGGTCCTCTTCTTTGGCTTTCAGTTTGCTACCTAAACTTGTGGTTTTATTTCTGTTACATTGATGGGAAATTTTAATACAGTACTGTGTATTTACTTTATCGGCTTGTCTTTACAAATCACTCTACAATCCAAGGGTTTGGTGTGAGACAGAGAGCGAGTGAGCAAGAAGTAGTATTTATAGTAAAACATGGATAGTCAATAGCATGTGGGAAAACAACTGAAACTGAAAATGGTCCCAAAGGTAATTTGCAAATCTGCTGAAATCCCGAACAAGCTTTGATTTAACCGAAGCTTGAAATGGCTTTTATTTACTGTCTATTGTGGAATAAATGACATCTCATAAACAGGCTTTATCCATTACCACAGAATGGAGATCACTGTGTTAGGGACATTTTATCCTCTTGATATAAAACCAGATATGCTATAGTGTGTTATTACAAATAGAAAAATCAATGCTGAGACACACACCTCTGAAATTTCATTTTTGCGGAACCCCATTTTCAAAAATGTATTCTCTAATAAAAACGTCTCCATAACCGGGGGGATTTACAAAACACTGAGCAACAAAGAACAATAACAAACAATGAATAAAGTGGCTCCATCCTGAGTCTTTTTGCTGTACATTAGTCACACACTTGCATACATTTCTGAGCGCCGAGCAGAGCTCCCACTAGGCAGGAAAGTAAACCAGCTGAATTACCTTCGCTTTTAAGCGCTTTGTGGAGGACGTACACTGCATGCCAAGTTGTGCTGGGGAGAAAAACTTTGCAGTGAAAAGAGCCTGATCCAGGGATGGAGACATCAAAAGAAAGGCTCCAGTTATTTTCTCCAAGGTCTGGATCAAAAAACTGGTTAAAAGTAATTAAAACTTGACTGATGCTGGTGTTGGCAATCACTCTTCATTTGCAGCAGATCTGATATATTTGTTCTTTTTCCTTGTTCATTACTTAATGCTGATTCATAGGATTCTATTTTTCTGATAAATTTTCACCTGAAAATGCCTGAAAACAGATTTTCCTCCAGTCAGCCAGTTACGAATTCTTTAGAGTGTTCAGTACATAACCGGTCCTCAAAATACGGCAGTGTAACTGGAATCTAATGGGATGCCTGTAAAAGGAAAATAAGATAAAATAGTGAATGGCAAATAACAAACAGAAATTGCATTGATCTTTTTTTTTTTTCCACTAATGCATGATTATTTGTCTCTGGAATTTATGATTCTTCTGAGATTTTGAGACTCATCAATCAAGTAAGTGGAACCGGTCTGCCCCAATACTGTAGTGTATGAGTTATAAATAATTGTGGAGTTACCCTGAACAATCCTGAAAATGCAGATAAACTGCTTTCGAATTATTTGGTTGCCAGAAGTCAAGATAGGATGGTCACTTTTGGTTGATCAACAGTATCCCAGGGATGCTGACTAAGAAAGAGGGTCCCCTGCTCATGCAGCAACTGAAATGCCATGAAAAGCCCCATTTCCACAGCAGAGGAGAAGTCACCATCAAACTCCGATTGGCAAGAGATACACACGTGTATCTTTGTACATCAAGAGACAACTACTTCCCAAAACTGGTTTCTGAATTTTTTGGGTTGTAGCCTGATCTAAGTGTTGCTTTAATCTACATTACTTAGTTCCTATAGGTTGGTTCCTTGGTTATTCCTAGTAGTTTCTGTCTAAAACTGTCATATGACAGTGAGTTTCCTAGCCAAGCACACGCGATGGGTGGAAGGATTTGCCTGTGGACTGCAAAGTTGGATGTCAAAGACCAGATTTGTGGCTGCTGTTCAGGATGTATGGCTCTCTCTTCTTCGGCAGATAAGTGAATTTATTAGGATGACTTGCAAAGTACAGCGATCCTTAATGTGAGCAATGGTGATGAGGTCACATTTACATTGGAAATGATCTCATAGCCCCTAGGGTTTTGCACCCAGCACTGGGAAACAGTCCTTGGCTCTTGTTGTGCAAAATATAGACTAAGGAAGTTGCCTGAGCAGATGGAGGGGTGATTCTGCTCTGGAGCACACTGAAGTTTCAAGGGGAGGTGATGAGCTTTTTAGGCTTTCTTTTCTGGTGCAGTCCAAATTTTCCACGGCCCAAGGGCCGGCTGCAATTCCCAATGAGACACACCACCTTTGAGAAATGCAGGTCTGCTGGCTGCAGGCACAGATAGGAAAGTGTAGGGATGCTTTCAGGGTGCAATTAAGAGCATGTCTCTGGACTAGAGGACTCCCTTCTCTGTTTAGTTTTGCCCTATGTCATGTTCTGACAGTCCTGTGCCAAAAGTGCAGATGAGGACAACATCCTCAGTCACTGCAATTGCACTGATGTCCTAACTCCCATGTCGGTGTCTTTTAAATGTTAAAAGTGGCAGAAAAAAATAAAGTATACAAAGGCAGCAATGTCCTCTCTCAAAACAAGGCCAATGTGGGAAACTACAGCTGTCCTGCCCTTGGGAAAGGAGGTCAGAATTCGGGCTGAGTGTTGCAATGATACAAATAAATACCATGCATCAGTGAAACTTTTGTGATAAATGCAATTTCTGGTCAAAACCCCACAAATAGCTACTTTGGTGCAGAATTGAAGGTTCCGGTGGGAACCATCTCAAAAAACCCTCATTGCTGAGCAGTCAGCCCTGCAAAGGTTCACAGGTTGGTGGAGGAAATGATGAATGGCCACATTTGGTCTCAGTTGAGTCCTAGTTTTGCCCACTCTCAATCTGGCTTGCGTTATTCCAAAGGTATTTTGTTGAGTTGGATGCTCATGAAGAACCCGCGACGTGTTTTCTCCCAGCGCTGCTGACGCTCACCAGACCACAGTGAGCTCAAATGAGATGCAGATCTGCAGATTGCCTCTCTTGCCAGCAGATCCGTCATGCATATGGATCAGGCTGCCTCCTCAGGTGGGAGACGAGCTCTGCGCGCAGAGTATTTAAGGAGCGGGCTCCTAATGGAAAACTTTGAAAAACAGTCTACTTAGAAACAGTTCTGCTTGCGCCTCCAATATATTGAATATTGCTCTTCATTTCTTTGTTATTGCTAAGGACATTTGCATGAAAATAGGGTCGTTGGGGTTTTTTTAAACATTCATCTGTTCCTGCTGCTTGTTGCTCGCTTGGAGACTTAATGCCTGTGGAGTCCCAAGCCACGGCTGTATTTGAAACGAGTGGGTCATTACCAAGAAAAGAAGGTCAGGGATAGGAAGGGGAGTCCTGGAGGAACCTAATGTCTGGGTTTGTGGTTTGACTCTTCAGGCAGCTTATATTGTGATAATAGGTCAGAAGTAGGCAAGGAAAGAGTTTATCATACTCGAATCTCTGAACCTTTGTGGGTACCTACATGCAAGCAGAACATTGTACTGCATACAAAAGCCACTCTTGGCCCAAAATCTTATCTCCAGTGGTGGCCAGCAACAGCCCCATAGGAAGGAGTGTGAGAAAAAGATTAGTGTGTTGTGCTACTCAGCCTTCAACAGCTCATGGTTCAGGACTCTGAATTCGAGCTGATGTCTGGTAGTAGTAATTTCACCTAAGGAGCCCACAAGGGATTATTACCTCCATGTTTTCCTTCAATACCTTTTTGCACTGTAAGAAACAGTTGAGCATCAAGGAGTTTCCCAGAGGACTTGTCAGAGTGTTTGAGGGCTGAAATGGGGAGAGGAGGTGTCCTCTTTTCTTCTTACCCTGTCCTTTCCTCCAGGAAAGGTCTTTATAAGGATATCTGACTTACCAGATGTTGAAACCAGACAAAAAGTACATAGACAGTTAGGAAATCCAGTGTTAAAAGAGGATTCAGATAATCCTGAACTTGAGAAAATTACAGATTTGTTTTTGGTCTAAACAGAGTGGGATCTAGTTCAAAATAAGTTGAAACAGCAAACTCAAGCCACCCCTTGAATTCAGCAGTGCTTGGGTTTGTGTTTGAATCTTAATAAAGGCTTTGAGCAGAGCATCTTCACTCATCTTATAGGACAGGTTTCTCTCAACACATACAAAGTCCTCCTGTGGGTGAAAGTGGGGTCAGTCCTCCAGTAGTATTTCTCAACTGGTGCTCCTTTTTCTCATTGGGTCAGCAAGAAAGGAAGAGCCAGCAGTAGCTGAGGGTCCCCTGTGGTCAAGGAATAAATGCAGATTTCCTTGGCAAGAAAGAGGAGAAGTATAACAGCGTATAATTACAGGCTACAAGCTCTCATCATAGCATAGGGAAACCCACATATTTAAAAATTAATATTTGGCCTTTTACTGTGAAAGATCAAGTTTTTGGCTTGTAAATTGGGAATTGATGTGAGATAACTTAGTACTTCCTTTATGACGTACCCTTAATTTTAGTGCTTACCCACATTGCAGGAAAACTTTTTGCTGCAGAACAGTGAGCTCATCCTCAGAAATATACCATTAGGATTCAGAGTTAACACTCAGTTGAGCTGGTGTGTGAGGTGGGGGGGGTGCAGTATCAACACTGCCTCATAGCTGTAGGTTCAGTTGGGATTTTAACAGCTCCATGCATGTATCAGTTGACTTTTCCAGAACTAGAGGGGTTAGGGTGTGGGAGGGTCCTGCCCAGTCTCCCAGACAGGCACAGCAATCAGAGCTCTCAAAGGCACCTCCTCCAAACATTGACAGTCAAGAGAGCATTGTTTTGTTTTAATATTATCTGTTACATTGCATTTATGGGTAAATCGAGGACAAAGCATCCTTGATTTTCTGACAGTCTGTGGAGGAAGAGAATGAGTAAGAACAGATATCTGTCTGCATGGCAGCCAAACCTGTGTTACCTGCTCAGGGCACTATCTAATGAATGGTTTATAAACACTAATTAACTGATGAGACAGACTTACACCTTCTTCTGATAAGCATCTATGGACAGGCTTAGTGTTCATCAGGAGGAGAAATGAAAAGTAAATCAGGCTCCTTTCATCACTGACCATCCGAGCTGGCCTCGCCTTTAGTGCCTTTGTGGCAGAGGTCTTTCCTGCTGGCTGGCTGCGTGTTGCACAACTCGCTGCTTCTATGCTGTTTACCACAGAAAAATGTTTAAGTAGGATTCAGATATCCCTCGGCAAAGAGAGAGAGGAAAAGAAAAGGGGAAGAAAAAAAAAAGAAAAAGCCTTTGCAAAATATAAAACAGAAGTTGCTGCAGGCAAAGATGCCTTTGAGCGGTCTCAAGCTAAGACTTTCCATTTCCATGTAAAAATGTCTGTCGAAAGGGCAAGCTACATTTACAATGAGCAAAGTTTTATAGCTTACACAGGCATGAGCACCTGCTAGGAAGATGGGGAAAAGATTCAATTTACCTTTGGGTTGCAATGCTCAGATTCCCATTTAAAAGTCTAAGACCCCTGATTATTTATTGATGTCTTTCTCTTCATAGCTGTCTGCATCTTTACTGGCTTGCAAGATGCAACAGTGTGGCCTAAAGGATTTTTTGAATTAAGTTCTTTTCAAGTCATTTTTTCCCCTTTGGATGTTTAGCCAACGAGGTTGAAGTTTGACAGACCTCCTCTGCATTCAGGGGGGTTGATATATTTATGTATTTACTGGACAACAATCAAATTAACTGTGCCTGAGCCATCACTAAACAGTAGGCTACAACTGTGCTACTGTATTTTCTACTTATTTTTTATTTACAGGAGGGAGAGAAGGCAGCGTCAGTAGGAGTAATGTACTAAAGCGACCCACATTTTACAGCGAATATGCTTCAAGTTCCCACAAGGCAGCGACGGACAAAATTTAATAGCAAAGTCTCTATCAATATCCCTTCCCTTTCCCAGAAAGCATAAAAGTGGCAGCTTGTACATTTTCTTTAACTTACAGGAGCCAAGGAGACTTTTACTGAAGACACCTAAAAAGACATTACAAGGCACCTCTGGCAATGAAATGAGTATTTCCTTATTTCAGCAAGAAGAATAGAAACTCTGACTCTTCTTTCTTCACAGTAATAGGAGTCGTGGTAAAAGAAAAAAGAAAAAACAAACTGGTATAGCAATCATTTTTGGTACTTGTAGCACCCTGGAAAATCAAACCTGCCATCCTCAGTAAAAGCAGACGAGCAAACACTAAGCCAACTAGTAGCTTATTTAATTTGTTTAGGTTTCCTGAAGAAAAGCAGTAAAAAAGGGTAAGTCCATACTGGTCGAAGCAGCCGCACATAAGCTTCACTTTCCTACACCTACTGTCAGTTAAAAAAGGCTATAGAAGCTACCCCAAATTACTAGGAACGGGATTTGCTTGGAAAATGGTTTCTAAAGGTAGAATCACTGAGGGTTTACATGTACCAAAATAGCTCTTTTATTAGGCAAAAAGCTAGACCAAGCGATGACGTGATCTTTCCCAGCCACAAAGAGTGTTCACCCTCTGGGGGCAGATGAACAAGGACTGGTGGTGGCTCTTCCCAACCATGTGGGTCAGGATCAAGCACTGCAGTGCACAAGTCAAGTTTGAGGCCTGGTCTAATCCACGTCCCCAGCCCTGAGCAGCCAGGGCAGCAAGGGACCAAGCTTGGGATGAGGAATGGGCTGGAGCTGTCAACATTAATCACAGTGCTCAAAGGGCTTGTTTCTGGGACTCACCTCACCTAAATTTCCCTACCCAGGGCTGGCTGCCTCAGGCATCTTTTTAGTCAGTGGAAAGAGGCCTTCAGGGCATGACTCTGACCTATCTTGAACATCTTCAGGGAGTGAATCACAGCTATAAGGTGTCTGTCCTTCACTTTGCTAAAGGTAATTTACGGTAACTGCTCTGGTGTCTCCTTCTCCTGAAGTTACAGCATGACTGTAGTGAACCTCTCCACCAGAGGATGGCCATGGGGCTATGAGCCAGCCCCATGCAGGCCCACCTCCTCCCTTTCTAAGGCAAAACCCCTCCATTCTCTTTGGTGACAGCAAACAGACCAGCAGGGTTTTCATCAAACCACAGTGGAGATGCGTTTGGGTTTTCCATGGGCAAAGAGGTCTCTGGAGACCTCAGCTGAGTTCCCCAGTTGGTCTTGCTCCAGCATCCAGCATGGCCATGCCTTTCTGACAGATGGACCAGGGGCTTGAGGCTCCTGGTGACAGTGATTAAATATTGCTGCCAAATAGCATTCCGGCGAGGGATATTTATGGGCCCTGATGTGAAATTATGTTACTGTCCAATCCATTTATCAGTGCACTCACAATTACAAAATGAGTGAAGAAATAATAGTTATCACGGTAAAATTGATTATCACCATGCAAACAGTAAGCTACAGTCCAGAAAAGGCAGCAGATTATTATGGTAATCTGGAAAATCTGGTGGAAACAGGCATTCCTAAAAAGAAGGGAATTTGGGTCTTCTCAAGGACTCATGGAGATGGCACAAATGGAGGTTGAAGAGCTTACCCCACTCTGGTGAACTTCTGCTCTGCTCCCCACCAGATCTGGGAAAGGGTTTCTGTGGGTGACCAAGCCAAAGGAAACTGTGTAGCAGCCATCCCAGTAATGCCAAGGGAGGCAGATGTGCAACACGATTGAGTAACATGAGTCAGTGTTTGCAAAAATGATTTTAAAAAGAGGGTTTTACAAACGTGATGGATCTCAGACCCCTCCAATGTGGCTCGGCTGCTTTTTTTTTCCCTAGATGGGAGGTTAATAGGTATATGCATTAATGTAATGACCTCTTTATTGACACACTTTCATTTCACTTCTCTTTAACCACCACGAGAGTAAAACCCAGAAGAACTGTTCAGAGAAGAGTGACTACATTTAGAAAAGTAAAACAAATACCATTACATGGAGCGCACTAAAAACGGGTAATTAGTAAAATGATGTCATGGACCCTCTATTATTAATAGATGCTCACATGACTTAAAGTTGTTCCTTACAGATAATTTCAAAGAGGTGTTTACAATCTGAACAGAATCTGAATGTCTGTCTTTTCCTTATAAGATATCTATGCTACAGATATGTCTGTATCTAAACATACATTTCACTTCCAAATATGTATCAAAACCAGGTAAGACTGTAGAGATCTCCTCATTTTATATACATAAAAACTACATTAATGCATCCCAGTTGTTGCATGAGAGGGCAACTGCTAATATAATAAAAGTGGGGCTGTGAGAAAATTAAGCCCCTATCTGATCTGAGAAATGTCAGAATATGTCAGAGATTCATGGAAGACATCCGTCAGTCCCTTCCTGAAGCACAGACTTAGCCTATCAATGACATTAAATATTTTGTGGTTTGGGATATTTTTAGTGAGCATTTTTCCTGCATGGCTTCTTACAGTTTTTTTAAAAGCGAGCTGTGCCAAGCAGGAGAAAGCAGAAAAATCTGTGTGTGGTTCAGCTGGATTTTGGCTGAATTGTTTTCTCTGAATGAAAGCGCCAGGTTTATTCACTGAATTACAAATCCTTAAACAGTTCCATTTTCCTGCCCTCGTGATCATTGCTATTGATTACTGTGTGTTCTTGAATCTATTTTGTGCAGTCCTTGTTTAATATTTAAGAGACATAAGGAGCAGCATGTTGTAATATTTAAGAGGTTAACTTATTGCAGAGAGATAAAGAGAAGGCACAGCTTCAAATGAGGTAGAACTTTGGCCCATGTTATTGATGTGCTGCAATATACATTTAGGGATATACGCTGTGCTGCAATATAGATCCTTGTTTTACAGCGTGGTAAAATACAGGTTATATCTGAGACCTTTTGTCTTCCGTAGAGGCAGTGCCAAGGTGCTCAGTGTCTGACTGGGGAAGTGATGGCAATCAGACCCAGTGTGTCCGTCTGTGTGTCTGCCCATGTGTACCCCAACCCTCTGTGGGGCACAGCCTGCACATTTTCCATCACAGGTACTGCATTGCTTATGGTTGTGTGTCTAATTCTGAGCCTGGGATGATAAAGCAGCAGAAATCTTTGTTTGATGGCATACAACATGCCTGGCTGGGCAGCAGTTTGGCTTGCACCATCCCAGCCTGCTTATGCAGGTCAAATTGGCATATCTGCCAATACGTACTTTTATTTCACATGGCTACATAAGCTTTGCGCAGGTTGAAAGGAGGTGCCAGTGTCAAAGGACTGGTGCTGATGCTCAGAATCGTAGAATTTGGTGCACATTAATTCAGGATCCATGACTGTGGTACTTTGCAAAGCCACTAGAAGTACTTGGACATGGTATGAGCCAAGCCAATTGGACGTTATCACCTGATGTCTACACACCTGACAGATCTTTTTGTGCATACAAATATTTAGCACAGGCATGGCAAATGATAATTAAAGGTTTCATTACTTTCTTAAACACAGTGGGATTTAGCTGTCCCTCCGTGGGCTCTTCATGCCCTCCGTTACCGGAGTCGGGAGCAGACTGGTACATTTATTCTTGTTCTTCCTTGGAAATTTGGGGAAAGCGATGACTGTCATTTGACAAAGAAGCAACCAAGTAGCTTGAGGACAGATTTTAAATGGTATTTAGAGATCTTTCCATTGAACTCAGAGGAAATTAGGTACTTCAGATTTAAGAAATCTGGTCCTTAGTGGGTTGAGTGAGGTCTGGATTAATGTAGGGAACTGAACTTGTATTTCCCATGGCCAAAGAGGGTCTTCCAACCACAAGACAGGCTGCCCTGTTCCTTGACTGTGCTGTGTAGGAGTAAACCACAGAGTTTTATGAGGTTTATAAGGATGTCTTAAGCCTTTTTTTTTGGGAGGGGGGTATTGGAGCATCTTAAGAATCCACAGAAGTGAGCAGGTATCCTGCTGCACTGCCTGACTCTGTGCACCAACTTTCACAGCTGGTCAGTAAACACTATTTACCTCACCTTTTTCCTGGTAGAACACTGATCATAAGCCTCACAAGTTGATGTGGAGTGATATTGGGTAATTAGTATGTGATAAAGGTAATTAATGTGTTAGATTTATAACAGGAAATTGTGGTGCTTAGGTTAAAAGCCTTAAATAGGAATACTAAAATGATCAGAAATAGAAATAAAAAAGGCTGATCCATCTTCTAGCTGCTGTAATAACCCAAATATCCTTACAAACATGTCTTCTTCCAGGGGAGGAAAGAAGGACCTGCAGACTGGTATAAGGTTGTACATCATGGAATGCAACAAACGCTGTGAAAAGTGGTAGAGAGGAATAAATCCATGCAGAGGTTGACATTTACGGATCTGGTCTACAGAGTGAGGTTTGCCACCGAGTTGTGCTGGCTGCCTGTGGTGACTGATCCCAACCACAGGTGTTGGGAGTGTTGGGTATGGCAACCATAGCTAAAGAAAGTGGCCCTGGAAAGTCATTGCCACATCTCAGACCAGCACCCGTCCTTGCGTGTGACCCCTAAAGATGCTGCATAAAGCTGGTATGGAGTGGTAGGCTGGAAATCACGCCAACTTTTCTTTCCAAGCCCCCATATCACCTCCTCCCCTTCCCTGGGGACATCAGTGTGATCTGCTTGGCGTGCGGTGTGGTAGGTGCAATTAGGCTGCGTGTCATCCAGGGATAGCCGGCGTCCCGCAGGAGCAGAAGAGATTTGCAGTTAGATAGATACGTGCCTCCTGAGTTATTACTGCTCCTTGTGCCTGCCAGATCACTTATGAGGTAAAAAGTCCATCTCATAAAAGGCGTGGATATGCCTTTAGGTCCACACCTTCCTTCCACGGACAACGCACGCCAAGACCATTATAACTATTGCCATGATAAATCCTCGGTGTGTATGGGATTATGTAAATGCTCTCCTTTGCTGGACTCGACCTGCAGACCCCAGGGCAGCAGAGATTTGCAGCCGTTTCTCCTGCAATCAAGCCCCAGTATGAATTGTGTCATTCCCGCTCCTAAACAAGGCTTGGGGTAGGTTTGGTGCCGTGCGTTATTTCCTCGCCGGGGCACTTTAATGAAACTGTTTGTTCTCATTAAGTTGAAAATGGAAATACACCTTTCCCTTGTTGGAGACATCACCGGAATGGCACAAGGCTGCGGAGTTTTATTGTCTTGGTCTAAACTTAAAATACAAAGAGGCGCTTCTTTAAGAAAGTTTAAGAGAAGTTCTATAAACCATGTCTATATATAATCCCTTTTGTAAGCATCTAGGAAACTGCAGGACGGAAAGGTTGCCTGCCAGACCTCAGAAAGCAAATACTAATTCAGCAGTCTAGTCACTCTGTCAAACATTTAGTGTATCAGGGTTGATTGTTCCCTGGTAGGTATAGCTCTGGTATATCCGCCAGGCCTTTTGTCATGTTAACTGCAACCGATCAATGGATTGAGGTCAGGACTTCTGATGTAGGTGCAAGCTTAGAGGGAAAAAAGTCTCAAAGATTCATTTTTTCTCGTCTGGTAGCACTCCGGTCACTTATTTTTTCTCAGTTAGCCTCTGCTGCTCTAAAGTGGATATTGATCAGTGCTTTAATGCAAACCTGTCAAATTAATTTTGCAGAGCTGGGATATGACTGGCCTAAAATTGCTTCTGCATCTGTTCTCTGCAGCAAGCCTATGAATTTTAATCATGACCAGAATGGGCTGTTGGCTTTTTTTGTTAGAAACTTGAATAGGAAAGGTTTAAACTGTAAATGCCATGAAATGATGCTGTTTTGTTCTTTTCAGAAACTCATGTGGCTGAGGTCAAAGAAATTATTATGTCTGTGCATTCTTGTCAGATGCTTGGGGAGCTGTGCAGGGTTTTCTTCTTTTGCAAAGCAAAGCAAAGGTATGTAGTGAGCTTGTTAAACATTCCCAGGCCAATGAGGGAACAGCAGGCTTCGTGTCTCCTGCAATGCCAGATGCATTAGTATTAATGTACAGTTTCCTCTCCAGCCCCCACTCTATGATCTGATTATTCCTGATAACTTTATCTCATAGGGTGGAGACGGAGACAAATTGAGGGGACGGCGTTTATTTCTTTAATATGAGTTATAAATAAATAAATTCGGAGCATCCTGCATGCTATTACGGGGTTAGGACGATTGTCACTGAAGAGCAGCATCTTTATGGACTGGGGGGAGATGCAGAGGTTTTTTTCTTCATCATGCAAAGCAGTCTGTTCTTCTGCTCTTCATCAATTGAGACGGAGCGTGCAGGTCGCTGTTGTGATGTCACCAATGGACAAAGTAAATAATGATTTTGAAGCTTTGCTCCTCATGGAATTGTTCATACAAAAATGCATCGAGTCTAATCTGCGCTGGAAAATCTGTGCCCATCCTTCAAAATCCAAGCAGTGGCAATGACTGTAACGGCTCAGTTTTGTGCTGGGTTTTTTTGTCAGATGATTTGTAAGCATTCGGAGTATTAATTATTAAGAGCCGCTTGATCTCTGGGAGGTAGTGAAAACTCAAAAGTCCGGTTTTAGAACAGGTAAAGCTGATGTTTGAGGGAGGAGTTGGAGCAGCCCAGGAGTGCTCCCAAGGGCAGGTCCTGGGTGGCAGCTGAAGGAACAGCATCAAACAGCCAATGTCTAAGACCTTACACCTCTCCAGCTATTTCAGAAGACAATTTGTAACTACTGCCAGAAATGTCAGCCAACAAAAAGATCTGTGCTTTTCCCCAGTGAAATAACTGGCAAAACTTGCCTTAGCTACTGCAGTGCAGAACTAAGGCAGAAGGGCTGATGTGGGAAATTCCTGGTCTCTTGCCCCATCCAGCTTCTTACTGGCACCCAGCAGTGCCTGAAATGGTACCTTGTAAGGGTTTGCTGGTGGCCAAGTCCCCCACCAATGTACGTCTCAGGAAGGGTGGTTGCATGAAAGCTCTCAGCTTTGGGGTTCAATTCTTCTATCATTCCTCATCCCTTTACAGTTAATTTAAGGCAATAGCTGTATTTTATCTGCAGCCTTGCAACACCTCAGAGCTGCAGCCAGGTCCAGGGTTCAGAGAAGAAGAGCAAGGGTGATGGTGGGAAAAGCGAAAGACCTTTAGCATCCCCATCTGAAGGCATTTATGAGCAGTCTGTGGCAATGAATCTCAGTGCACGAGCACCTTGGGGAATCCAAGCCAGCCCTGACAAAGCCCATTGCTGCCAAAGTCATGACATTTTTGGTGTCTGAGCAGACTTCTCCTCATATTGGTTTGTGTGTCCCTGCAATCCCCTGCAGGCTGCCAAGTGGACATACCTGAGGTCCAAAGGTGGAGGGTTTGACTGAGTTGCAAACAGGTTTTCCCTCGCGAGATCTTCTCTCCTACTTCCCTGGTACATCCCTTACAGACAGTAAACCAAGACCTTTGCTGCTCTCCAGTGTGTCTGGAATTGAAGCACTGGATGAGTTTGGTATGAAGGCTGCATCCCACTCTCAGCCCATCCCATGGGATCATGAGGGAGCACAACTTGAATGGTATTACTAGGGAAATTAATAACACCACTATTTTTGCAGAGCAGGATATTCCATTTCAGGCTGATTGCAATTAAGGGTAGGTGGTGTCTTTGGTAATCCTGGTTCCACAAGCACAAATACATGAACTGGTTTATAAAACATTTCTAAAGCTAAATGTCAGTGTACAAGAAACAAAAAGCAAAGGCAGGGTGTCGCAACAAAGACAGCAATAGCAACCCTCTGCGTAGCTCTAACGGAGTCTCAGGCAGAAAAGCCAACAGATCTGAGCCAAGTCCATGACCTGGACTGGCTGTAACACAAAGGTCCAGAGGTGGAAGAGCACATCAGAGGTTGGTTAACCCGGGGCACACTTGCTTTCCATGTCCACTGCTTTAACAAACATTAATTTCAAATAGTCTGATCAACACCTTAAAAAACCTAAAGGCATTTTATTATTTTGGCTTGCTACTATGATTCCTGCTTTACTCTTCTACTGGAAATAATTTGCGTTGGAGCTTCCTCAAGGCTTTCAAGGACCTGGTTACAAGCATTGGGAAATCCAGTATCTACAATATTTAAGGGTACAGAAGATGTGAGGATTAATTTATCACCTTTTGAAAACTCAAGGATGCTCAGAATAAAGGCACTGGAAGATATTATATTTAGGATCACACTGATGAGTACCCAGATCTCAAAAAACATCTGCTTATCCAATGCTGGAACTCAAGCAGTGCATGTGATAATACCAGTGCTGCTTTCCAGACACTTGATCCACATGAAACATCTAAATGTTTCATTAGTTGTGACTTAAAGTCAAGTTTGAGCACAAATCTCCAGAGGTGAGCCCTCACTAAGCCACATGGATAAAAGGTGGACAGGAGATGCTAAGGGTCTCCCCCAACGCAATGGAGGGCCCATCTCATTGGAGAGTCCGTGGGGAGAACTAACTGCTTTGGAAGATATAAAAAGCTTTTTGTACATCAAAGAGGAAGATTAAAGGCTGATTTAGTAGTGACTCCTCCCATGTTAGTGGCAAATATTCCATGAGCTTCCCAAGAGGTAAGATTTTAGCCCTAGACTTCAACTTGTTACAGCTGAATAGAGACCATGACTCACTGTCCAGCACACATGTATCTTCTCTGGCTGGTTGAAAAAATTTGAACAAATGATGGGCTCAGGGTTGCTGGCTAGGAAAAATATCATAAAAACTTCTATTCAGGTCAAACCCAAGGAAATTTTTTCCATTATTTTGATTAAATGGAAGAAAAGAAACTTTATACGTCAAGTCAAGACTGAACATTTTGGTCAATGCAAAATCAGATGTTTATTTCAGAAGTTATTTAATCTTGATGAAATCTTTAGGGTTTTGTTAAAAAAGAGAATAAAAATGTGATTTTTTAAATGAAAAATGAAATAGTTTTTTCAGATAGATTGATTTGGCTTTTTTTCTTTATCTAGATGTGTAGTGCAGTTTTTCCTGACATCATGAATAATTTCAGTCCCTTCAGTAAAATTACTTTTTGTCCAATAAGTCTATCCCAACTGACATATTTCCAAGCAGCGAAGGTTCATTTTTTCAGTCCCAGGAGATGAAACTTCATTCCTCTGGCAGCTTCAGAAAGAGAAAAGCTTTAAAAACACAGTCGGTTTCAGGAGTGATGAAGGTGGGAATTACTTTATATTTTTTGTTTAAACTGGATCTCAATGAAGTGTATTGGAATTTCCTGTAACAGAGATCAACAGGCTGCATTTCTCTTAGGAAATACATCTGCAATTCTTAAATGATATGCATTTGTTTTAAGTCTTCTGTCCTTGGCATGTATCTTCATCTACCACTTTTACAGACCTCTGCTGGATTCTACTCTTTAGTTACACGTTGGCCCTTGGAAGCTCAAAGTTGCTTGGCTTGAACACCAACATGCAGAGACTGAGCACAAGGACACTGCCAGCACAGTTATCTGAAGCCACAGAAGCAAAAGGCTCTTCCTGCAGTGTGACAGATGCCAGAAGTGATTTGCTGGTGTAGATGGGCTTTACCAAGCAATGGTGATGCAGATATAACCACCTACATATTCCAGGCTATTCCATCAGAGAGTGGGGTTGTGTTGGAGAAAGACATGGAGTGGATAGAAGATGTCCCTGTGAACCACCAAAACCCACCTTCAGCTACCAGAGTGAGGGAAACACCAAGGATAACCGTATTTTTCTGCATGAAAGTCACTGCCTTTTGCTGTAGGACAGGGAAGACATTAGAGGAGCAGGTGATACTTCCCAGTCAAAGTGACTTTCCTGTAGCTGGAGGAGGCTTTAAGAGAAAAATGCAAATTATTTCTTCAGGAAGAGCCCTGTTCTGTTTCAGAGCCAAAAAGAAGAATGGGTGATACTCTCTGCAAGCCAGCACAAAGGTAGCGATTGCCCTTCAAACTTCAGTGATCCCATTCACTCTAAAACACAGCAGGGCCAAGGCACAGCTCATGCTGCTCCCTTGGTGGCACCCTGTGCGCATGGTGGCACTGATGGATTTGGCTTCTTAGGGGCCAGATCCACGTATTAGCTGGCACTGGAGTGGCACTGTGGGCTGTCAGCAGCCCCAGCTACCAATTCGAAGGATATAATTGTATTGTAAATGCCGTGTGCGCGGATGATGGATAAGCACGTCTCCGCGGTCTGACTGCTAGGATGTACGGGGCAAGCCATCCTCTAATTCGCCACCAAGAGGGTCTCTTTCACTAAACAACCTCTCTTAAATCAAAGCATTCAATCCTGAAGGTGGGAGTCGGGAGGGGAGAGCTGGAAAAAACAAAGCAAGACAATAAAAAAATCAATAGTGCTTCCCTATAAAATAGATTGAGATTTGCGGAATTCGCTTCCACTTGACGTCAGAGGTGCCGATTCGTCAAATTCATTTAAGGCCAAATTGGAAACTTATCTTGTGGTCTGGTTTGCTGGACTGTAGCGTGGTCCACTCATAAGGGCTTTGGTCATTACTGTATTTAAAGCACTTTGAAGTATCGTACTGTGACTGTCCCCAACAGCAGCTCCAGCCGTTTGTCCTTGTGTCATGATGGCGAGTGCACCGCGCTGCATCTTCCTTTGCACAGACGGATGACAGCAGTGCTAAGAGGTAGTGAAACACAACCATGCTCCTGCTGACCTTGCTTTGCTTCTCTTCACACCCAAAGGCCAATGTTGGCCCAAGTCCTGTAATTCATCCCCTTGGGAAGAGCTGGATGGTGACCACGCTGGGTCTTGTGTCCAGGAGGAGCTGCCCGAGGACCACTCTTCTGTGCTCTTGGAAGAGATCTGTAAGCCCTGACCTGCTGTCTGTTTACCAAAGATAGTTGCAAAACTGCAGCCTGAACCATTAGGGGTTTTCTACCGTTAACCCGCAATAATGCCCTTGTCTTCCAGAGAAGAGATGTACATGAGTAGACGTGGAGCTCCATCAATCCTACATTGTATTTAGGGTCTCTACAATTCATGTCTTCCAAAGCACTGCCATTGATGGGCTCAGGTTGTATATGGCCAGACCTGTGGACATGAGCTTCCATTGCCCTGCACAGGGCAGAGTGTATGTGAAAGGTTATCAAATCACTGTGATGCCATTTAACACAGGGAAATTATTTGCAATATATAATTTTGTTTACAAAAATTTAAACCAAAAAAATCAATTAATTGTGTAACTTCCACCACATCATTTAAACCAAAATTTTCCAACATGAATACTTAAAGTTAGGGTTCTAGAAATCTAGGTTAAATTACTCATTTAACCCTTTTCCTTCAAGGGAAAAATTTCATCTTCCTTTAATGCTCCCTCTAGTGCACAAGTAGTACTGTTTATGGAACCACACACATTTTGCATGCAGGTTTGTAGCTTCAAGCTTTTCCCATGGGACCAGGTCTTCTGCAGTAGAACATTAGAGGTGTGTGTCCATAGCGAACCTCTAATCCTTACATCTGTTTCCATAGCATTTGTAGTAGAGATTATTCTGCTAGTTCATTAAATATGATGAAATCTTGAGTTTCAGTTTTGCTTTCTTTATATATGAAAAAAAATGTTATTATTTGCTAGGGAAAAGTAAATTTCCTTGTTCTTTGTATCTGTCAGCTGCCACAAGAAGTTCCAGGATTAGCACTTGTACCATCTGAACACTAAGAAGAGCATCATTACACCACAGGTCTTGCACCATCCACAATGGCGTAGATATTTTGGCTTTTATGGGCAGCTCTTGTTCCACTTCAGTGGGGAGAAGGAAAAACGCTGTCATCTTCAAGGTCACCCTGCCCTTGTCCCAGTCCGTCCATAGTGCTGGAGCAGAAACACCATGCGATGGTATAGTGTAGGTT
>NW_010201661.1:32646-39531 GCF_000695765.1 Mesitornis unicolor
TAGAGTTTTTATTAAAGTTTCTCTTTGTGGGCCTGCTGGGAAGATGCTGAAGAATTTTCAGTCTCCCCAGAAGAAGAAAGAGGAATTTGCAGTCTCCCCAGCTGCACTTCCCTGGAAGGCTTTCAAACGCTGAGCATTTTTGCAGAAACTGTGACCATTGGTGTCAAAATCGGACTCAAAGATTAACAAAGGTTGAGAGTTGGATTTTGGTTCATGCATGTACATTGCTGGCTATGGAGGGAGAGGATCTGAGGGGTTTAATGTCTCAGGTTATGTCCACATTAATAAAGAAAAAAAGACTTGGTGCTGGTCTCAGATTGTCTAGACTGCTTAATTGTAGTAGAGGTCCCAAAAAGTAGAAAACCTCTCCCTAGGCAAGGGCTACTGCCCCACAGAGTATTTTGCAGAGAAGAGCACCAAAGCTAGCACAGGGACAAGTCCTCAGAAACCTGGTCTACAGCACAGAGTTGAGTCCTACCTGGGACTTGACGGGGACCATAGGGTTCAGATTTTTTAAGGTCTCAGGGGGAAGACTGATGTTTCTGCTACTCGATGAGTATCTCCTAGAAATCCTCCTTCTTCAGCTCCAGGGCTTTTACCTACAGCAATGGAGGAGTCAGTAGGTAACCAAGAGACAGCTTAATTCTGCTTGTTGGTATCCTGAAACCATGTGAAAAATCTTCCATAACCTTGAAGGCAAACGGCAAAACACATATCTTTTTCAGGATATTTGCTGCGGAGATGTTAGGTATTCAACCACCTGCAAATGGCTTTAGATGTAAATGTCACCGAGGCTGTAAAAGGTAGGTTTAGGGAAAAATGGCCACCTTTGTGACAGGTAAAATCTCTGTTGTGTCTACAAGAGAGTTAACTTTGGCTCATGTGGCTTCCTCGTTGAGAGTGAATCTCAATTTGACCTCCTGAAATTGAATATTCACTTTAGCCTAGATTTGCAAAGCTATTTGTTAATGCGCACATACAGGGCTGTTTTCTCCAGGGTTTTAAAGAAAAAACTCATTTCAATGTAAAATTCACAGGATCAAATTGAAATTTATTTTGAGAAGAGTTAACATTACTGATTTTCAGGCTCAGACAATCACTTCCATGTCAGATTGTAATTACACCTTTTTGTGTATCAGCTGCTTTCATGGTATGGAAAAAAAAAAGTAAGATAATGCTGTTTCTTTCAGCTACAGAAAGGACCTTTGTACTGTCCTTCCCTCCAAATCCCCCACACTGAAAGGAAAAAAGTGATTTATTTCAATCAGTCTGCCAGCTAGCACATTAATTGCATGAAGATATTTGTCTTACCCAAAGTTTTCCTTGATTTTTACTCGCAATTGTCTGGTAGGTGTCTGCATAGCATTCTCTTTTCCCTGCAGCAGTTTTCACTTTCATAAAAATCTTGCTTCTGTTAAATAGCAACACTAAAATATTGCAGTGCTGACCTTAATGGTTTACAACATTCAGCTAAGGAGCTGAAGTCTCTAAAATAAGGGTAAAACACACAGTAAAAATCTATCTAAGGAGAATTAAAGCCTCAGAACAAAAACTGACAACCATGATGTAATTTCAGCCTTTTTTTTTTACCTCCATAAGGTTCTATCCAGGCACGTGAGCATGTAGCAGGTTGGAGGATTGCAAGAGTCCAGTGTGGTCATGTAGGACTGGGGAGGGCAGTGATTTGGCCCCAGAGGAGGCCCCAGCACTGACCAACTGCAGCAGGCTGTGGAAGTTCAAGCTGATTTCACAGTGGTGGAGCATCTTCACGCTCCTCCACAGAGGTGAGCCCGAAGCATTACCAAATCAGGAATGGCAATCTCTTCTGCTTGCCCAAAGCATTACCGAATCAGGAGGGGCAATCTCTTCTGCTCGCTTTGCCCCAGTGTACAAGGCTACGTAAGTTGCAGGAAAATTGAAAACTAAATATCATAGCTTTAATGTTATTTAATATTTTATTAGGTTAAATGGACACACATTTTGTACTTTGTAAAACAGTCAGCAGAGACTACCTATTTTGGTGCAGCATTTAAAGGAGAAGACAGTGGGTCTTGTGTCAAGGCTTTGCCAATTGCAAGATATACCCAGTAATCAAGACGTTATGTTTTTTGTCAAGAAACACCAGCTGTAGCAGGAGAAAATGGTTTGTTAGTGAGCTGTATTGTCATTTTGGTGTCATGGACCCCAAGAAGTATGCTCATCTAGCTGCTGCCCCAAAATCTGGCAGGAGACCCTGCACTGTCCAACCACATGGAGTAACTTGTGAAGACAACAGCTATCCTATGGGTGGAGAGAGAGCTCAGGACCCCATGAGGGTGCACTGGGGAGACAAAATACCAAGTGATTACACGGCCATGGGTGTGCTAGAAAAGATATGTGAAGGGAGAAGAGAAGGAGAAGGAGAAGGAGAAGGAGAAGGAGAAGGAGAAGGAGAAGGAGAAGGAGAAGGAGAAAGAGGAAACCCAGAGGGCTGAAATCCTCCATACACTTACTGGTGAATCCCTGCTGCAGAGATTGTTAATAAGTAGTACCAACTAATTTAGGCAAATCTTGGGAATATTTACTATGAGTTCAAAAGGAAAGGATCCACCATGCTGTTCAAATAAACTCCTGACAGCACAGAAAAATCAGCACACTAGCCATTGGAAAGATGGGAAAGCTTGTAGGAACCTGAAGGATCTTGGGAGCAGAAAAACTTCAATGTTGAATGTGATCCCTTTTTACAAGACCTCATTTTAATATTAGCACAGCAGGCCAAGGAGTCAACAAGAGTTAATTCTTCCTTCCAACAAATTAAATCTTAAGAGCTGTCATATTTATCAAGCAGCAAAGAATCAGCATTATTACATGGACGAATTCTGGTCCTTCAGCTTCTGCAGCAAGTGAGCATCAAAAAAAAACCAACAAAGCCTGATCCTGGGATGGCTCAGTCAACAGGACTCATTCCCATGGATCCACAACATTTGGGCACGTAATTACAACCCCAACCCACCGGAATAGATGGAAAAACATTCCTATCTGCTCCAGAAAGCTTTTCACAAGATGGCAATGGTGACCAACACTGTTTCCCTTTACTATAGCGCCTTTAGAAAGTAGCCTGTAATTCACGATGAAAAACAACAATAATATTGCTTTACATAGGAAGATAAAAGCCTTCCTTTGCAGCAGTGAAACTCAGATGTCTTGAGCAATGTGTGTAGCTTAAGGGGTTTTTTTTGACAGTGCAATATTGTATATAATAACAATTACCAATGACCTCTATTAGGTTGTCCAGTCTCATTAAGGCCAATGCATTTGGTACCTGCCACTGCCAATTTGCTTCAACAGAGGTTTTATTCAGTGGATATGATAGAGCTGTAAAGCAATCTTTTTTCATTTAAATAGTTTAATTGAGGAATGCTATCAGATGTTTCAAAATTTAATGTATACAACAATTTGCTTCCCCTATCTCTTTTCAGAGTTTAGTTTGGAGAAAATGACATCTGATTCTTATAGAAAGAAAGCAATTACATTTTGGAGCCTGCCTGCCCGTATTGCATATGTTTTTAAACATAAAAAGAAATTCTTAATATGTAATTGTCAGGTAATAAAAAGGAAAATATTTTACTCTGCATTTATGAAGTAATTTTTCAAAAGCATAAGGGAATTGCATGTTAACGTTTTTCGTTTATTACCACACTCCTAATTCTGCACTGTTTTCACAAGTTTAGATTAAAAAAAAAAACAGATCTGATGCTCACGTATTAGTATGATAATACCCTATAAAGTAATTAGGACAGGGGAAGCTGCAAAGGTTCGTGGGTTCTGATAAGCCTACACCCGCTCCAGGGCATCATCAGAAACCCACTGGGATTTTCTCCACTGACATCTATGGGCCCCAACTCTTAACTTAATCTTCTAAGAAACTCCAACCTCAGCTCATCTATCTCATCATCTGTTTTCTCCACCTTTTCTCCTACTTTGCCTGGAGTATGAGCTTTACAGATCAACACATGCCTTGAACCCTGGCTCTCCTGTGCAAAGGGGATGGGAAAGCTCTGCACCTGTGTTTCTGCATGGAGATGAGGACTGTAGTGATACCTCAATAAAGTTCACTCTGGCCATGGACCATTTCTACTTCAAACTGGACCAATACGGTCCATTTGGTCCAATATGCTACAGCAGATACTTTAGGAGTAACCCAAGCAACTGATAATTGAAAAAAAGGAATGGGTTTTGTTTTTTTTCTCAGGAATTAGCCTGAAAACCCCTACACTGCAGCACCAGGAATTTTGAGCTGTGAGTAAATTACTGTGGAGCTCTCCTTACATTAGTCCGTTGTGCTTTCATTTCATAGAGCTGACCTTACTTCTTGGAAATGCACTCGTTCTCCACAGAGCCAGTAAATACCACTCAGTTGTCTTAAAATAAATCCCATATTTATGAAGGGCAAATTACAAACCCAAGTATTAAAAATACCAAAGTGTTTCATTCAGCTTTTGATTTGGTTGTTTGCAATGTTTCTAATGTGAAGGGAAGTGGAAGAGGAAGGAGGATAGGGACGAGAATGGGGATGGGAATGGGAATGGGAAAGGGGATGGGGATGGGGATGGGGATGGGGATGGGGATAGGGAAAGGGACCCTATAGGTCAGCAGTTACCCAACAGCAGTCACAATATCATAAAAACCCTTCAGAAATCCCTGTGGGTCCTAATCAGAACCACACATCCAAAGCCTACATCTTTCCCCAAAGCCAGGTCAGCAAAAAGCAGAACTGTGTGATGGGGCTGAGCAATCCCAGTCACAGTGATCAGGCCATCCCCAGTCTTCCTGAGGAGCAAAAAGGTCTCCACTGGAGCAGGTTGCCCAGGGAGCTGCTGGATCTCCAGCACCGGTTAACAAATACCTTGCAGGCATGGTTTAGGTCTAGCTCATCTCACCTCAGGTCAAGGACACGTATTAAATGACTTTCTAGGGTTTCTCCCAGCCTTATTTGCTGTACTTCTGTAACTTCAAGTAGTAGAGATGAGACAGCAGCCAGGGGAGGGATCAACCTGGGTAGACACGGAGCCAGCAGCATCAGACGGGCACAAAGGCTGTTTTATAGACTTGCTGGTACCTCCTGACTTAGTGCCACTTAGTGCGAGATTAATGCCATGTGAATGCAGCTCATGTCCCCAGCTGGGATTTCCTACAACCTACTGCTGATGCTTTGCTGGCAGCAAGAGCAACAAGCTTTCAGTTTACTGTTGGAGGTCAAGGTAAAGTGATTTCAATTAGAAGAGGATCACGTAGGTCTCAATCCAATGCAGGCAGGTTGTGTAACGCTGGCAGAATGAAGAGGGGAGTCTTTTATTCATTTCTTAGCTGCATGGTTTGGGAATTTTATTTTCCCTGTTTTTACAGTCCTCCTCATCACTTTTACTATTCAAAGGATACAAAAATGCATTGGGGTTCTGTAGTCCCTTTGCACTCATCAGGCAGTTGTTTGCTCTGCCCCAGTCACCCCAGTAATCAGCAGCAGAGGAGGAGAGAGAAAGCAAAGACTGAAAACAAATATTCAGCTGACCAGTTTCTTCTCCCCTACCCCATGGCATTTGCTTCTGTGTCACGCAGCTGCATTTCAAAACCCCACGCGTATTTACCTGCCTCTAAGAGGAAGGGCACGTGTTTGCTGCCCTGTTCAAAACCGAGCACGTATTTACATGCTTTGCCGAATTGGGGCCATATACCCTTCTTTTTCCTTGACACTGTGGGCAACCCTTTGTTTCTGCTGGTCAAACAAAACAGAACACACACACACACAAAAGAGGAGACCAGGGAAAGAAAATGTATTTATTAAATGGTTCTATAAATAAAAGAGCCGGGAAGATATAGGAGGCTCTGATCTCTGAGGGGTGATGGCAAAGTGCTACTGATAAAGTGGCTACGATTCAGATCAATAGCAAACAAGACAGGCAGGTGAATTTCCCCTTTGATCTTCATTCCCTGCGCCGCCTGAGTTGGTCTGACTGTGCCACACAAATTACTGCTTTGTGCAGGGGAAAAGCAGTTTGCTCGGCTTTTTGCTTATTGCACAAGTGGATTGGATGGCAAATGATGAGTGTCCCTTGTTATCATTTCAAAAAAAGCCACTGGAAAATGGTGGCTCCAGCACTTCAACTTGATGTGTCAACATTTTTTGTGTCAGCAGGGTATTATAGGGTTGATACATAGATCAGTGCTAAATGGTCTTAATAAAAAAAGATTAAATCTGGGGGAAGGAAATAAAGCTCAGGGCAGAGTTCATCTGTAAAGCTATAAATATACAGTAGGAAAATTTGAGAGGGCAAAATAGTGGTGATGGAAGAGGATGCTTTGCAAGCCAGAACTGTGCTTTTGGCCCCAAAAGCTGTGCTGTAGTTTGTTCTGTCCTGTTACCGATTTGGGGAAAATCACATCATCTTTATGTCTAATTTTCTCCAGTGAGCAAGCGGGCATGACTGAGAAGAGCTTTGCAAACTTAGCAAAGGAGGTGACTTGTGACCCCAAGTGCCTGGAATTTGGCAGCGTGGATGGAGACCGATTGGCTCCATCAAAGTGAGCTCAAGCTTGATTCTCTGCTGAAAACCACTTTCCTGAAGCTCCTGGGACTTACACTGAAGAAGTTTGAACTTTAGAAGAAAAATGGGTGATGTCGTTCTTGTATAGAGCTGGTGAGTGGATTTTGGACAGTCAGTATGGGTTGGGAGGTGCTGCCCAGAAGTTTGCCTTTTCTGCAGCATATAACTGGAAGAATGCTCAGACAACAAAGCCATCTGGGATGAGGAGAGAGTTACAAGCCCTGTGGACCACCTGCCGTACAGTAAACCCATCCCTGTGGTCCACAGAACAAAGCAAGCTTCACAGAATCACAGAACGTTAGGG
>NW_010201662.1:0-6356 GCF_000695765.1 Mesitornis unicolor
GGGGACAGCGCAAGCCAGGGGGCTGCGGCCTCGGGGGAGGGGGCACCAGTGTCCCCGCACCTCGATCCCTGTCACGACGCCGGGTAATTAACAGCAAACCACAGCCGGCTGCTAATGAACTGCTCCTCCTACCTGCCTTGAACGGGGAAAACTGCATTTTGTGGGGTAATCCGGGGAGTCTGGGGCATTCACCTTACTGCGGTTTACCCCAGCAACCCCCCAGGCCCGGAGCAGCATCCCCAGAAAAGGACCCCTCGCCATCCCGGGATGCAGCTCCAGCAGCGTTCCCATTGCCATTTCTCAGCACAGGTACTGCAGGAAGAGCTCCCCCTGTTCATAAAGCAAGGTGAGCTGCAGGGGATTAATTTTGGGCTCCAGCCCAGAGCTGAAAGCAGGAGAAGATCAAATTTTGTACCACTCTGGAGGACACAACAGTGCTTTTCTGAGACTGGAGAAATTCTAATATCTGCAGGCAAACAATGAACCCCCTTCATATTTTACATGCTGCTGTCTGTCTTCCCTTTAATTCATTCCTGTAATTGCAGACAATTTCATTTCTAGACCGCAATCTGATATTTGCAGAGAAGAGATACCAGGATCCTGCCATTAAATCCCTTTTTCTCCGTGGGAACAGTTCAGGTATTGTGAGAGGGGGACCTTGGGGTCCCAGCGGAGCCGAGCGGCTCTGGCTGGAGGAGCAGGGACCGTGCTCAGGTGGGGAAGGGCATTTGCATGCCCTCATGGATTAACCAGGGATGCCCTTTGTACCTCAGCCTCCCCAGACACACAGCAGGAGTGGGACAAGGGCACTTGTGAGCAGCCCTGGGTAAGACAGGATGACTGCAGACAATGGAGAAGGTGTAAATACAGAGAATGAGGAGCTCCAAGGATCAGATGTGGCTTGGGAAATGCACTGTAGGGATGTTGGAAGTCAGTCAAGCTCTCAGTTGGACCAATCTGTCTGCTCCTGCTGTATATCCCTAACCAGACTCACTGTTTCATCACTGAGTGGAAGGAAAGAAAAACAGGAGGAAAAACCAAATTGGATTTTCGTTCTCTCATTGCAGAGCAGTCTCAATATTGCGGATTTTCTGAGAAGCAAGCACCAGTTTCACAAGAGTGGAAAACCATTTGAAGCACAGAGGTCAGCAAAACAATACAAGATTTTACAGTCGTGAACAGAACTAGAAAACCACGGCCCAAGCTGCGCTGGGAGCCGCTCAGCCGTGCTGTCAAGGAGAGGAACAACGGCTGACAACGCGCCAGCACACACGAACCCCAGGCCGGCCCTGGGAGCGGTCACTGCGCCGGCTGCGCATGGCACTCGACTGTCACTGCACAGACAGCGCCTGCTCCCATCGGGTTCATTCATCACCTCCAGTCCCACGTTCCAGGAACTGCACTGGGACAGAACGGGAATTCCCCATCGGCCAAAGAGAGGGGTGTGCACCTCATGTCCTTACCGCTGCCGTTCTCATCAGTGGGCACGGTTACGGGAGTGAACACGACGTGGTCTCGTTGTCCTGGCAAAGGACAGGAACAGCCCCGTCCTGGGACACTGCTGCACCAAGAGCAGCTCACAGCCTCCTCAGCCCCTCCTGGTGCTGGACCCCAATTTTCCAGCAGCGGGGGACCAGCCTCTCACCCCAGCTTTGCGGGGGGCATTTCACACCTCAATAAATTGGCTCCTGCGCAGGCCACGTTGGGCTGGGTTATTGACGACGCTTGTTGCAGCTTTGGGAAGTCCCTGGAAGCCTGGTGTTCACATTTCTGATGAGATTTATATCCAGGAGAACAATGCTCTGCTACAGGAGGGCTGCGCTCTCCCAGCCACTCCAGTAATTCCCAGCAGCTTTTCCCAAGCGCTTTCCTGGCTCCCCTTTGCCCCATTGTCCATTGTTGCACATCTGTGGAGCGTAACAAGGGCTGTGTCCAGGGCAAGGGGGGCTCTGTGTGCACCAAAATGTCACTGCTCTGCACCTTTAACCCCTGCAGTGCCGCACACGTGCGTAGGAAAAACCAGCAAGAGCTGAAGTGGGGGAGCAGACATTTCCTCTCCCGCTTGCACCAGAACAAGGAGACACCTCCCCTCCATCATGCACAGGGTTCCCAGAGAGGGTCCCACCAAACCCAGATCCCATCACAAGGATCCCACCCCCCGGAGACGAGGATTTGGCTGTCAACAGGCTCAGAGCCCAAAGCACTTCTTTGGCTGTGGAAGGGCACAACAAACACTGCAGCTCCGCAGCCCAGAAATGCACTCCCAGGCCTTTCTGCAGATGCTGTATTTCAGTATTTGGAAGCAGGCTGAGCGAGTGCTCCCTCCTGCAGCAACGACCCAGCTGTGATGGAGCTGCTGACGGTGGGCATGGGAGGTGACCGTCCCTCAGAGAGCAATTTGTCTCCCACCTCTGCACAGAATCAATCTGAAATCTGTTCAGAGCATTCGCCTTTTCACGACTGCTGCTCCAAAACCAATTGTTTCTCCTTTTCCAAGTGCTCATTTTCTTCTCCCGTTTACCTCAGCAGAAAGAAATCTCAAGTTCAGTCTCTTTGGCTGGAGCAGCCAGGAGCCCCCCACCGCAGGTCCCCCCTGCCCACAGCGGGGCCCCGGCCGCACCTCACGCCCCCGGTGGGTGCTAAGGGAGCGGGGTCCCCAGGGAGAGCGCAGGGTCCCCGCACCGGTGGCACGCACCCGCGCTCCCTTCGTTATGCGCCGCCATGGAGTTCAATTACTCCGCAGCTGGGACTGTTTCACAGCGAGCACAAGGGATCCAGGAAAACGTTTTCCTGCAGTGAGCGATGGTGAGGAGCTGGCTGCAAACGGCACTGGAGGCCAAACGCCACGCAGCCCAGCATTACCTGTCATGATACATCAGCAGCCTCAGCCAAGGCCCTGCCAGGGGAGCAGGCACCTGCCCAGCCCCTGTCTGGGCAACACAGCCCCTTAATTCCCCAAAGCAGGGGGAGACCGCAGCCCTCCGCTGTTTGGAAAGAATAACACGCAGACAAATCACAGAGCTTTTCTTAATGCTGCCATGATATACAAATAAGAGGCTTAAGTATAATTATAGGTTGTATAATCAGTGTGAATAAAGAAATATGGAGTAATTGATGCCATATTTTATAAATATCCTAACTGTTTAAGAAACTGAAAATGCTTTCTAAAGAAATACTTTAGCGTAATGATTATAAAGCCCTTTAATGTGAGTGAGCTGCTTTCTGAAGCCAGTTTTAGATTCAGTCTCATGAACATAAATAGAGTTAATTGCCCTTCTGTGCGAGCTGGATGTTAGCACATTCCAGCAGAGTGTGCATTTTCCAAAGTGCCAATTCCGACACGTTCCACCCCGCGCAATTTCTGCCTCTTTATGCACAGCACATAAAACGCACCCACATCTGGGCAAGGGCAAAGTTAAGTGCTTATAGCAGCAGCCTTGGAAATGGATTGAGACATCAACCACTTGCCTGTGTGTTATTTGGATATTCACGTGCAAATGCGGCTTTGCTGAACTCACCCCGGCAGGAAGAAGACATTGATGTGCAAATGGGGACAGTGGGGAGACGGGATGCAGGGGGCTGGGGTGCAAGCACCTCCATCCCCATCCTTCTCAAAAATAACCCCCAGGGCAGCACCTGCAGGTGCCGACACAGCCGGGAAAGCTGCCAGGACCACACTGCCCCCTCCCTGCATCCCTCCCATCCCAGCAGGACACGGCTGCACCCCAGCACCCAGACACCCCAACAGCAGTCCCCTCTGCCAAGGGAGCCCCCAGTGCGCCTCCAGCCCCATCCAGGCCATGGTCACATCGGGGGGGACAGCCCTCCTCTGGGGCCATGCTCATTTCCCCATTTACCAGGTTACACAGGAAAAATGCATATGAAAATATAACACAACTCTATCCAGAGACCTTGCAGAAAAACAGCGTCTCCATCTCCAGAAGTAAATACCGCCTCGCATTTGGTCCTGCAGGATGGAAATAGAGGACACTGAGCAATGCTAAAAATAATAAAAACATCCCAATTTGGACACGGCTCCAGGGCACAGCACAATGCGCATTCACAGCTGCCAAACCGCGGCCACAGAGGGTCTGTGCAGATGACCCGTGGCAGAGGGCTGTCCCGGGCACCGCGCTCCCGGGGGTTTGGGTTTCTGCCGTAATGAGCTGGTGATGAGTGACCCCCCCTTCCCTCCCAGGAAGGCAGCACAACTTTAAATCCAATTTCCTCTTGCAGATTTTCTGGGACGGGGATGAACTGCGCTGCCGAGCGAGCACAAGCCCTGGCTCCACGCCACAGCTTTGTGCCCAATTCAGCATCTGTCCCCGCATGGGACATCCACACACAGCCATGGGGTGGCATTGCTGCCCCCGCCTCAAACCCCAGCCCCATCACCAACCCAGGGCCTTGTTTCACCAGGGCACACTGGCTCTGCTGCCATCAGATCACCCAGCGCTGCTACCGAGAGCTCACCATGGGCCAACAGCCCAAATTTTGGGAGGGTAAAAAGGCAGGGACACACACACATAGTGTAGGAGCCTACACTGAGCCATGGTGCCATAACTGGGCGGCTAAAACCACCCTCAAATGGGCCAGCACCAGCAGCCACCACTTGACTGCATTGTAAATACACGTTAAGTCTCTGCTGTGAAACAATGCTGCGGCACAGCCGAAATGCAGAGGAACAGCATGGACCCCAGGCGGGTCCGGCTCTGCTGGACCTGAACAAGGGTCTGTACTCACAGCCATCAGCAACCCAATGGCTGGGGAAGGACAGCACCGCATTTGGCTCCGTGCCTGAGCTAAACACGGCCCCATCCATCAGCAGTTTGGCTCCCCATTCCTGCGATGGGCTTGATCTTGGAACCATCTGTTTTCCCTCAGCTTGCATCCAGCTTTCACTTGGACAGCACAGCCCTTCCCAGCCACAGCCCCCGGGCATGGGGGAGGGAGCCACTTCTCTTGCTGCTCTCTGCAGCTAAAAATCCTAATTTGGAGACACACACCAGTGACCCTCCTTTTGGAGGTGGGGGGGACTGGCAGGACGCGTTAGCAAGGAAAAGCAGAGAAGCAGCCATGGGACAGAGCTCAAAGGATGCAGCTGGGGGTGCCCAGGCCAGGCCCCTGCACTGGGAAAGATCCCACACGGATTGGAGACACTCGGCCCATGGGCACCCTGCATCCCATGGAACGGGGCTCCAGGACAGAGTCGCTTGGTCCAGCCCAGGACTCCAGGACAGAAGGATGCTTCCAGCAGTGGGAAGGAGCCATCAGCAGCCTGAGCGCCTGTGATGAGAGTTTCCTTCTTGTAATACTTGTTTTAACCTGTGTGTTTTCTGCTCCCAGACGCAGTCTGGATTCTGTCACTGAGAGGCTCTGAGTGTGCTGGTCACGGCTTGGGGCTTTGTTTCTCTTCCAGAGAGGGAAACCAATGTGAACTTCACTGAATTGGTCCTTCCCTTCCTCTCCCTGGGATGCTTTTGCTTTATTTCAAGGCTGTCGTGAACTGACAGGCTGCTGTAAACACTTTGAGAGGCATCAGCAGGCAGTGGTGCCTCTGCACTGCACCCGCAGCACCTGCACATCTGCAGCAGCATCACAGCGACAATTCATTGCATGCCCCGGTCAGCGGCTCCTGGTGCTGCAGGAGGGAAGAGAGAGCATTTCCTGCAGATGCTTCCCACTCGTAGAGCCAAATCTAGGACCTGGCATAAGTCGGAGCAATGCACAGAGGAGCCATATTAGAGCCTCCCACACCAACACCCAGTGCAATGACTCCTGCCCAGCCTGGCAGGACACCATGCAATACCACTTCACTCTCGCAGGAGCTTCTGGTGCCAAGTTCGCAAGCGCAGGTGAGGTACCACGAAGTGAGGATAACAAGAACCAGCTGCCGAGGAAGTGTCTGGAGACAGCAGTGAACTGTCAGGGTCAGTCCAGGCTCTGAGAACATGGAGACAAGATGCTGCATCTCCGGGAGGGTCCCGCCGAGGTCATTTCTCAGGAATGGATATGGGGGAGATGTTCACATTAACCCTTTGTGCATTGAAACTGCGTGGTTAAAATCCCGATTGCTGCTGCTGAGCGATTTAGAGGTTCAGCTGCTGAACGGCACCCCCAGCCAAGCCCCCTCCTCACCGAAAGACCCCGTGGGGGCCGCATCCTCAGGAGACGAGACCGAGCCGGGGGCGATGCTCCCCAGGGAGGTCCCGGTGCGCCCGGGCTCCCCGGTCCGTTCCTCGCCGCCGCCGTGAGAGGGCACCCGCTGCCCGCGCTGCTGCGACGGCGGGGGGGGAGGGAGGCGGTCACCGGGCCAGGGGGGGGCCAACGATCTCTGTAACTCACAGGAAAAGGCG
>NW_010201662.1:6405-6911 GCF_000695765.1 Mesitornis unicolor
GGGGGGAGGGAGTCGGTCACCGGGCCAGGGGGTGGCAAACGATCTCTGTAACTCCACGGAAAAGGCGCACACCTTCGATCCCAGGCGCAGGCCACTACAGCAGCACCCAAGCCACTAAACTGCATTTCTGGGAGCTGAGAATCACCCTGGGGAAAGTGGGAGCATCTCTGCTCCTGCTTAGCCACATACATTGAATCCGGGTGCTTGGAGAACACAAAACCAGAACACTCAGACTCAAAAAACTGATTTAAATCCTGAATCTCTATATTTTAAATTCATCTTTTGCCTTTTAACCTTTGAGTGACATTGTTCTGCTTTTCTAGTCCTGCTGCTGGAGAAGATTCCTCCTTTCAAAAACAGAGAAAGTGAGGAGTTTCTGCACCAGATGCCTGCGACAGCTGAGGCACTGAGAGTTTCCTGACCAAACTGTACAGGGTGACAACAAGACAGACATACGTGCTCAGTAAAGGCTGCCAGAGGCCACCAGCTGCCCCTTGGGGACACGG
>NW_010201662.1:6942-8239 GCF_000695765.1 Mesitornis unicolor
AGCTCTCTCCGCATCTCCCTGCGGTGCAGCTCTGCCCTGAGCACGGCCGCCAGCCATGGAGCATCCTCCCGCGGGGGCCGACTGCACGCAGGCATCTCCGCCAGCGGCCCCAGCACCAGCAGCGAGCACATCGGTTTAACGTCTCCAGCACATCCGGACAGCAAGCACAGCTCAGACATTCACCATGGAAAACCCTGGGGTTGCAAAGTCTCTGCCCTGGGCCAGCCGAAGGAAGTCAGTGAAATGCACCAAACCAGCTCTTTCGTGCTTAACCTCCCACCGGGATAAACAATGAGATTTGCATCCACTGCAAGCCAAGCAAAGTCTGCTGGGAAAGAAAACAAGTGGGAAGGGTTGAACCCCTCCTGGCTTTCCTTTACTGCACAAGCCTGTGCGTATTCCCGAGGGACTGGGAAGGGGCTGCTCACAAGGACACGCTGGATGTGGTCCCTGATGGGAAGCCTTTGACTGCTGATGGCAGAGATTGTGGGAACCTGCACGACGTCTGCCTGTGCAGAGGGACTGAGATGCTTGATCCCAAAAAGCAATTTACAGGGAAACAAACTGGGCATTTTGGAAAGCCATCATGCACTTCCAGCAGGACGAGTGTGCTGTCCAGGTCCCAGTGCTTTGGTTGTCTAACGATCTGTGTGAACAGCATCAGGCGCTCAGCAATGGCAGGTAACGGGTGTGCAGACCGCTGTGCTACACAAGACCACGCTGAGCTGTGTGCCCAGCACAGAGCCAGCTTGAGCTGCTCCCGAGACTCACACCTGCAGGAGCCCAACGGCCCATTTAATACCCCCCATCCTTCCCGATGACTGCGGGAAGGCAGAGGAAGCAGCTCCATCCTGCTCAGCAGATTTTGCCCTGTGCCAGTGAAAGCCTCGTAGCTCAGGAATGAGATGTTTCCATGTACCTGGCGACCCAGCACTAAATACAACATCAAGCACTGACGGGCAGCCAAGGCCCTGCAGCAGTGAGTGCTGGCAGAGCAGGATGGCACCTCATCCATCACCCAGTGCCACCGGGCCACTGTCACACATGGTGGGGACACAGCTCTCCCCTGCACAGCACCAGCCCTGTGTGCCCTGTATCATTGCACACGTTTGATGCCGATAGGCACCTTCAATCCAGCACAGCAGCACCACCACTATTTATCAACTCGGGACAGCTTTCAGCTTAGCCATGCTGATTTCTGCAGCGGGCAGGCAGCTCGCTGTGCTCCAGACACGCTGCCAAGCCTCCACCGCATCCCTCACAGCCCCACTTCTCTGCAGCAGCCCCATGCCAGCAC
>NW_010201662.1:8263-13739 GCF_000695765.1 Mesitornis unicolor
CAGGCAGTTTCTGAGCGGATGAGGAATGAGGGGATTAAAAACTGGGAAATATTTCTAATGGGCATGAATAGCCCCATTGAGAGAGGGCAGGCACGCACGACCCCCATCTGGCTGTAATCCCCACATCCCCGATCCTGCCTGTCCTTGCAGCCAGGTCTGCAGCGACGCACAGGGCTGCTCAGGGCTGTCAGTCCCGTCCCCATCCACACTCCTCAGCCCAACCTCTCCCATCTGTCCCTGGACCAGCCAGGCCCTCTTGGCTGCATTTCCAACTCCCCAGTCCTGCACCATTTCCTCCTGCAGCTCCCCAGGAACAGCCATCAGAGACTCACATTCACCACATGAGCAGAAAGTGGTGCAGATTAGAAGAAAAAAATGTCAGCTGTGAAGCACAGGGTTATTGCATTTCAGAAATCACTAAAGGATTGTTTGCTCCATGTGTAGTGGGAAATGTCACTACAAGAGTAGCTGTTCCTAACTGTAACCTGCTAGGAGTAAAAGCAATTTATGCCAGTGATCCTTGACTTCAGCACCCAAAGGTGGGCAAGATCAAACCACACAGAAAAAACATTGAATGCACATTGCTTAGAGCAAACAACAGGAGGAGAACTACCAGTCACCAGCTAATTATTGCAGAAAATTTTGTGTGAAATTACCAGCAAAAAGATCAATACGAACCAGCCAGGTTTGTTGCTTTTGGGCACTGCAGGAAGCTGGCTGAACCTCACGCATGCTCTCCACTTTCTTTCTTTGTGTCTTGTTTTAAAAAGACATTAGAATATTTTTTGGGGAACAGCTCAGTGATGCTGAACAGAAATAATTACGGCCAGTGACTCACAAATCGATGCAGCGCCGTTATTACACACAAGACAGCCCCGAATCCCAGTGCTTCTGTTCTCGTCTGAGCCCTGGGGGTTTACGACCCAACACAAATGACGCCTTCCCTCGGGAGCTCGGTCCGGAGCTGTCAGTGCTGCAGGGTCCCCTCACGGCTCCGTGCCGCACCTCTCAGGACCCGCACGGCCGGGGAAGGTCGAAGCCGGGCACTGAGGAGGAGCCGGCAGCGCCGTCCCCAAACAGCCCCGTGCCGGGGGGGCGCGGCTGCGGAGCCTCCCCAGGCTCACCAGCACGGTCCGGTGTCGCCGTGGGCAGTGACGGCAGAGCCGCTCCACGCAGCCGCGGTCAGCGCAGGCTCTTCCACGTTCAGTGACGAGGCTGTTTATAAAATCAACCAAACCGCAGGACCCCACAGCCCCAGACGCACATGGGAGCTTCTCGGAGTGGAGGCAGGGGAGGGTTCGCACCAGCAGCCGCTTCCCGGCGGGGGTGAGCAGGTTTTGTGGTGTGGATGGCGGTGCAGGAGTCCCGGTTCCGGTGTCCCCCAGTGCCGTGCTCGAGGGCTGCGGTCGTGGGGACGTGGCTGAGGTGTCCACGGGCACAGGAGGGGCCAGGCTGTGTCACCAGGTATTGCCCACCCAAAACCACCACCAGAGCCCAGCCCCAGCTCAGTCCTCACCAACATCACCCCGTGTTCACCCTCTCTCCTGCTCTCCCTTTTTTTCCTGTAGAAACAAAGTAGTAATAACTTAAAAACCATCTCCTCCTGCTTGGAGCCAGAGGTCTCCGGTGGCTGAGCTCAGAGCAGCTCCTGATTCTGCCAGACCCTACGGAGCACTCGGATCTGTTCAAGAGTCCTACCACAGCCAGGGCACATAAAAGCGAGTTTAGTCACAGAAATAAATGTTTCCTTGGGATCCCTGAGCCCAGACACAACCAAATTCCTCGAGGGTTTTAGGCCTGGCAGGACTCCTCCCTGCATTTCGCATTTTTGAATCACAGTTTCCCATTGCTTTGACATGTCCATGGGTTCTCAGTGTGGGAGCCATCACAGGACCGGGTGAGAGGCCCCAGGCCACCTCAGGGTCTGCATCAAGAGGCAGCAACACTGGGCATCCCCAAAAACACACGTTTTACCCCCAGATGCATTTGGGATCATCCAATGGGCTGCTGCTGGCACAGAGCCGGGCGGTTTGGCAGATCCAGCTCTAAAGAAAGGGAGGGGGGCAACTGGTGGAAAAATGTCCCCTCCAGCCCTCTTGTTGAATTAAACCACATGTATATTTTAAAAATACAGCGGAAAGGAACGACTCTCCAGCACATGTTCAAGAGCAGAGTCTTATTTCAGAGATTTCAAAAAATTAGTGGCTGAATGCTGAAACAATATAGCCTTTAGACGAGGGCATTTGGAAGTGATTAACGAGCCTGAACTCATGCGTTCAAAATAAAAAGTTAGTGCCTCACACTGGTAACAACTGTCAGCTACTAAAAACCCGAGGGGGGCAGAAATCAAACCCAATCCCACAAAACCCAATGTGCCGAATCTGCAGGGGATGGCTCACCAGCCTGCACCATCCCCGAATTTCCCCCTCTCATTGTGAGTTAGCCCAGGCTGAACCCCCATGAAGAGCCCTGCAGGTGACAGTGGACACCAGTGGCATCAACCAGTGCCACCATGAGAGCATCACACCCCAGCGACTGAAGGGCGTCCAGAGGAGGGGGACAACGGGGACACCCTGCAGCGCGATGCCACGGCACAGCCAGGCCATGGAGCTGTAAATGAAGGCCCCCGTGTCCCATAATCTGAGTGCTTAAAGAGAAATAGATATTTTGGATTTGCTTCAGTAAAACAGAAACGCTGGTAACATAACCAACATCTGAGAGCTTAAAATGAAGCCAGACCCTTCCTCCTCTGCAAGGAATGAACCCATCCCCAGCCTGGGGACCCCAGCAGCCCCCATCACCCAGTGCTGGGACCCCTGGGGTGCACAGCTGCTGTCCCATCATGGGACAGGGCCCTGGGCTCTGCCGTGCATCTCCTCCCTGCCCTGGTGAAGATGTGGCTATTTCAGCAGCACTAAGAACTTCACGGCATTTTGGGAATTAGCTCAGGATTTTCCACCCGTCCCATTTCTCTGCTTTGTTCTCCAGTTTGTTCTCACTCGCACGCTGCTTTGCTGGTTTTTCCTGGGCTGGGTGATGGTCAGGAGCCAGCGACAGTGTGTGTGTGCTCAGACACACGTGCATGGGCAGTGCCATCGCCCAAGCAGCCTGGGCACAGCCAGGCGCAAGGAAGGGGTTTGCAGCAATGAGACACAGCAGCCCTGCACAGCACAATTCACCACCACGGCACAGCACGGCTGTGTCTCGTGCTCCAGACCTGCCCCTGGTTGCGCCTCTTGCGCTTGCTCCAGAGTCTCCCACGGAGGGCTCTGACCCCTTGGGTGCAAAAGCCGCCCCAGGGCAGGGCCTCAGCTGTGAGCAGGGAGAGCAGCTCCAAATCGGAGCAGCTGCCAGGCCCTGCACCTCACAACGGGCACCCACATCTCCCACATTTACAGAACAGACCCAGTCCCTGCAGTCAGACCCCTCCTGCTCTGCCCAGGGATGAGATCCACATCCAAGCAGAGGGGCGCACGGTGGGGACCAGGATTTGGTGCTTTGGGAGCAGGGAACACAGAGCCCCCAGAGCTGGGGATGCAGCCCCTGCTAATCCACGAAGGCTGAAGCATGAACGTTTTTCTTAGCCAAAAGGCATTGGACACAACTCCGACGCCACTCGGGAGCATTCCTGAGCACAGATCACTATTATTATTATTTTCTCGTTTCTTTAATGATGTTGAACATGCTCCGAGACCCTTAATCACAGAGGAGATTACAGCAGGCTCCCGGGGGGCTGCGCACGGCCAAGAAAAGCGGCGCTGACAGCTCCCCTGCCTGGAGCAGCCCAAGATGGAGACAGGGATGGAGGGAGCAGCCCCTTCCCTGCGCCCCAGGCTCCCATCCTGCTGCCTTCGTGCCACAGGAAGGGTGGAAGGAGCCAGCACAGGGGGAGCCCCTGCTGTGACCCCAAACCTGTCCCAGGGCATCTCAGAGCCCCTCGACCGCTCGGGGGCTTTGTTGTGGGAAACCCAGGACTTGTTCTGCGCAGAGCATGAGGCATTTTCCCTTCATATCAGTCGCATGGTTTATCCTTTAACTTTGTAAAATTTAAAAAAATGAATATTTTAAATGAAATATATTCCTTTGTATAACAGAAGGAATTATGAATTGATAAAGATTTCCTATTATCTTACAAAATCTACCACGGCAATCCTTCAGCAAGGCCGTGCCCGTAATTGCAAGCAGATGTCTTTCTCTGCTGACACGTTAAATAGAAGCAGAAAGACCCGCTGCTATCTCCCATCAACAATTTGCACTAAAGCAGAGAACAGATTTTCACAGAACCGGGCTGCTGGAGCAGGGAGATTAAGTTCCTGCAGCCCCGGCGTCTCAGCATTACAGCAAAACAGGGCAGCCCGGGAAAACAATGAACTCCAAACAGCCCCTAATCCCAAAGTAACCAAGAGCTTTTGTGCAGGAAAATGAATTTGCTGAAATGAATACTGACCGAGACAAGGGACAGGGCAATGCACGGCGAAGGCAAGGTTATCCAACCAGAAAACCCCTGCATTGGTTCTCTGTGAACACTGGACAGCTCAGAGGGGTACACATCACCCCAGCCCAGGCTGCAGGACCCCACAGCCCCCAGGAATTATCCCAATCTGGCTCCAGGCCCCGGGATGGTGACATGTGGCGGGGGCTGCTCCATTCCATGGCACGGCCATCAGGCAGAGCAGAGCAACTGGGAATCACCTACAGCAGTGATGGCGTGTTCAGACATCACACCCAGGAAGCCAAAAAGTCTTCCAGGGTTATTAAACATTTGGAGCAAGCAGGAGGAAAGAACGTGAAATGGTGAAGAAAATGTAAACTCTGGCACAGGCAGTTAGGGGCTGCACTAATTCACCTGAGAGTACGATATTTAATAATTAAAGTGGTACCATCCACGATTATGCCTCAGCTCTTTGGCAAGCATCAATTCAAGAGGAGGAACTTTTATAAACATTTCTCCTGATATTAACATTTCATTATGACCATCTAGCACCCAACTTTAAGCAATGCAGCCGCAGCGTGACAGCTCAGTGGAGCTGGGTCAGCAGCAGCCCCGGGACAGGAGCACCATCATTAAACCCACCTTGGAGCTGCCACCACCTTCTCCAAGCCTCTTATCTTCCCTTGCCGTACAAGAACGATGTAAATTGGGCTCGGTGTGCTCACCCACCCATGCACATGGCAGATTTCTGATTGTGGGGTCTCAGAGCCGATCCCTGCACCCCAGGGTGAGAGCGCAGAGCTGGGTCCCAGCCTGTGCTGTCGGGTACAGCTCCCTCCAGCCACATCCCAGCTTTCAATCCAGAGCAGTGGCTTGGCAAACGCCTCCTGTTTGTCTCCGAAGGAAAAGCGTTACCAACAGCAGCCAGTTCCCCGGCTGCACACACTTCTGCAGAACAGCAGGACTGTTCCCCGATGCTGGGGATCCTGGCAGGCTGCGAGCAGGGCCGCCTGCCCGCGCCCATCCCTCACCCGCCGGGCCGGG
>NW_010201662.1:13791-19507 GCF_000695765.1 Mesitornis unicolor
GCCTGCGGTCCAGAGGAGATTCCAGCCTCCACCGGGAGCGCCTGGAAACAACGCCCTCATTTTCCAGAGGCTGGGAGGCTCCTGCGGAGCTGTGGCCACCCTGACAGGGCTCCCTCCTGGCTCCCCGGGATGCAGCTTCGCTTTGGGAGGCCACGCAGAGCAGAGCCCCCGGACCCCACATGTGGGTCTGCACTGGGCAGGAGAGGAGCCTGGCAGGAGCCGTCCAGCTCATCCCGCTCCCCTTCCAGGGGCACAACTTGGACCCCTACAGGTGATCCGAAGGGAGCAGCTTAGCTCAGGGGCTCAGGTGGGATTAGCTGAAATGGTAATTAAAAAGTCTGTTCCTTTACAAAACAGATTTTAAAAGCACTTGCTAAAGATGCTAGAAGGCTTTATTTTCCCCCACTTGATCCCATGGAGGCCTTTCTCTGCAGCAGGAGACTCAGAGCTCCCCTCAGGAGAGTCCTCCCTCCCCATTCCCCAGCAGCTCCCCAGCTCATCCCCGCAGCCAGGGGGGCTTAGGTCTCCCCCATCACCACTCCCTGGGCACTGCACTCCACACAGAGCAGCACTCACCATAAACACAGCTCATTGTGCCAGCAACAGGAGGGAGCTTGCTATTTCTGTTATTACTGTTATTCTGCTGTTTTCCTGTTATTTCTGCTATTATCGCTGCAGGATCTGGGTTACCTGTTTGCAGAAAAGCTGACTGAACTTGCACAGAACGGGGCATCTCTGCTTGGTGAGCCCGGATCAGCCACCTGCGAGCCGGTGACAAAACAGCTCCAGCCCCAGAGCTACCAGAGGATGTCACGGTGCCCCCGGCTCCCGCTGCTCCCAGCCCTGCCGTGGCTCAGGCGATGCTGTCGGCAGCTGCCCGCATCCCCCCAATCCTGCACTATCCGTGTGCGACACAGCTGCCCCCCACCCCAAGACAGCGGACCCCCAAAAGTGAGGGGTGGGGGTCACCGTTCATCCCTGCCAAGGGGGCAGCAGGGGCTGCCACCCCCTCGTCCTGCACAGAGCCCCAGAGCAAGCACGGGCCCGGGGGTCACGCTGCACCAGGGGCCTGTGCGCCTGCCCGCACCTCCCCAGCACCAGAAATCCTCCCCAATTGCTCAACTCCTCTTCCGAGCCTCGCATTTCCCAGCAGGGGTCAAAGCAGAACGCAGACCACCAGCAGCACAAGAAATTAACTGAGGGATGGAAGATTACTTCTGTATAGCATGAAAGAAAAGTGCATTTGTTTATAACTTAACTACAAACTGGAGGCCAGAAACTCAATTAACAGGCGGTGCTCAGCAGAAGGAATGCTGGAGCAAGCAAGATAAACATTACTGGGAGGATAAATTGAGTCACAAAAAGGACAATATTTTATTTTATGCAAGATTCATACTTCAGACCAGCCCAGGCTGCTAGCAGCCCAAGTGTCCTCATCCTCCCTCACACAACTCAGACACAGCTTTCCACAGGAACAGCCCCACGGCACTTTGCACAGCCGTAACAGCCCTAAAAGGAGTCGCACAAACACAGAGTACACAGTAAATGCATTAAATTTAGCCCCCATTTACTATACAGCCAAGCTTCCCAAAGCAGCAGGTACACCCAAGGTGGTACAGCTGGAGCATCGCATCCCCCATTCGACACGGTCCCATCTCCGATCACCCCACAGCCCCCAGTGAGGCGCAGAGGTTGCCTCCCAGCAAAACCAGGCATCTCTCCCTTCAGATGGGGCACTCGCACAAACACTTGTAACTTAAATGAGACTCCATTCTAACAACCAGTATTTGAACTATTTATAATGGAAAATGCACCCGTGAGCCCCACAAACACCAGTCTTCCGACTCCCAGGATCGCTAAGCCAGCAGACAGTTTCTGATTTAAGTGGCCTCTCATGCTTTTGTATTTCAGTAAATGTCTGTTTGCTTCCCCATACAGCCCTGCACATCACTGCTCTGGCCTCAAGAGCTTTCTGCACAATTCACACTTCCCACATTTCAGGTTTCAGGAGACTTTTCTTGCCAGAGAGCAAAACAACAACTGCAAGGACAGCAATGTACCCATGTGCAATAATTCACTGAGTCCCACTCTTTACATGGCCTAGAATTATCTCAAGATTCGCCAGTTCCCTTTCCCAGACAGGTATTACTGGAAGCTAAGAAATCAACCAAGTTTGCAAGTGTTCGGCAAACACACCAGTAAGTGTTTGGTAAGCACACGGGTAAACATTCAGCAAACAAACACACAACAAACACAACAATGCTCCTTGCACCTCCTCAGACCCACCCGGTGCCACACTTGGGTCAGTAACCACAGAAGGCCCAGCAGTAAAACAGCAGCACAAAGCTCAGAGCCAGCAGCCACCCCGGCTCCTGAACCACCCCAGACACCAACCCTGAACCGGGAAAGAGGGAAACTTAACATGGCAGAGCCCAGGCACAGACCTTACCTGCTCCTGCAGTGGTCACACTGCCACAGCCAACACCTCCAACCAAAAGTGCTGCAGAAAGAGGGGCCCCTGCTTCCCCCAAGCTTTTAAACCATCAAACCACCTGCACCTGGGGCCTGGCCAATTGGGCACCCGCACTTGGTGCATGATTACTGTGATCAGAATAACCCGAGAGTGAAGGCTGGGGGAGTCAGGAGCCAGCTGCGGCAATGGCAACCTGCACTTTCTGCACAGGCCATTCCTGCAGGGATGTTTAGTGGGGAACGACTCCATAGACAAAATACTGTAATCCAACAGCAGTGATCGGCAGCAGTTTTCTGTCTCCAGCACTGTGGAGTTAAACCCTTCCTCACCCCCGGTAGGCAGCGTGGCGAGATGCAGCAGACAACGCGCTGGGACCCGGGATGTCAGCACCGTGCGGGATGGGGAACGCGACTGGTATGGAAAAGGCAATAATAGAAACAACTCTGAAGGAAAAAAGTAATTTTATTGCGGGGTTTCTTGTTCCAGTCATGGAAAACAGGAGCCATGATGTGTTTATATCCACCACAAGTCAAACAATCGAGCACAGATCAGTTCCTCACAACTCACCATGAGCAGCACATGGTGCTGTGCCGGGACAGGCGCTGTGGGAGGCTCCGGGACAGGGGGTCCTACTCTGCCCCCGTGCTTGTGCCTGCACCGAGACCCCCTCACGCAGCTCCTCGCCAGGGCCCGGAGCTTCAACACGCCCCACCACGGTTAAATTGTGAGTGCTCGCCCTTCCAGAAATCTGTTGCGAGTGGTGTGAGCTGTGCTGCTGACGGCTGCGAGGTGAAGGGGTGAGCAAAGCCCCCCCACCAAACCAGAGCCCTGCCAAGCCCATGGCAGCCCCCCCGCCCCTTCCCTCCCACGTGCACTGGTACGGACTGGGCGTGCTGGGCCCTGGGTAAGAGCGGGGCCGTGCCTCCCCCATCCCTTGGTGGCCACCTGCGCCCCCTGCCCTGCTCAGCGTCCCCGTCCTTCCACATTGGGGTAACCCAAATCCTCCCTCCCTCCCCGGCTGCTCCCCTGGAATCCCCCTGAGTAGCAAAACCACCACAATCCCCCCACACTGTGACCCCACGCTCTGCAAAAGGTTTCCTCGTGTAGATCACTTTATACCCAACGGGCACTGAGCTGAACGTGGGTACAGAACGCCCCAAAAACCTTGTGTGGGAGGACCAACCTTGCCGCCTGTGTGAAGACACCACCGCGGTGCCATGGCCCCAGCATCGCTGCTGTGCACGGGCAGCGCCGGCACCCACAGCACCACCGAGAGCTCCCGGGGTCCTGCTCGCCCCAGTTCACCCCAACCCGGCCACTGCACCCCCCGAAAGCACCAATGCCAGTTAGAAAACAACGTCTCTTTATGGAAAGAGGGAGTGGGGGAATCACATTGTAACTGGTTAATTCAGCAATTTTAGTTAAGTGAATATGGATACATGGAAGTAAAAACATTTAAAAAAAGAACCAATATTAGACTTGAAAATAAATGTTAAGTCATAACATCAACAACTTCTGCTAAAATAATGTGACGTGAACACACTGCTGAAATTCCTTGGTTAAATCAGGAGCACTGGGCATTTCCAGTGATTTTCACACGCAGGAGCGGAGGCTGACCCCGGTTTTGCAGCAGAGCTGGTCCTGGGGTCTGACCTAAACCCAGGGATGCAGGGGTCTGTGGAGCCCAGGGGGAGCTGAGGCAGCAACCGTAAAACACGGGAGGTTTCCAGAGGGTGGACAGACCCCAGACTGGGGACAGCGTGGACCCCAGCCCCTATTCCAGCACCCCTCACGCAGACCCTCCATGAGGTGGGGGGGCATGGGGGTCCCTGCCCGGTCCCTGCGGGGGTGCTCCACCATCACCACCATTTCGGCTCAGCGTGCCCGGCGCTGGCCACGACCCATCCCTGACAGCGCCGGATCCATCAGCCTTGCCCACCGCTCCACCTCGTTCATCTGTGATGTTAAAGCCTATGGTTTATTTATTTCTTTAATTCACCGATAAAGCACATATCTACAGTGATTAATTCTGCATCAAAGAAACAACGCTACTACAAGTGGCGGTCTAAGACAACCTAGTGGGGCTTTCTACAGAGTTCACGTCTCTGTCACCCGTGACACATCGCTCCTCGACGCAGCTTCTCCACGGGTTCTTCTGCAACCAAATCCACGTCTCCGTCCCCACGTGCGGAATCAAGAGCTGAAGAATAACGAATTTACCAGCGTTGAGTGGGGTTGGTGTAAGCCTCAAGAGCGAGGATTTGTTATTTCATTTAACTGCAACACAAGAGGATTATCTCAGATCAGAAGATATCCATCCTCAGAGCGATCGTGATTGATGAGAAGAGTGGAAGCGGGATGGTGTAATTAATGCGGAGCAACACGGGTATGGAAGAGAACTCGTTCAATTAATGGAATAATGAATTTCAGCTTGGTCAATAATTGTAATCATTTGGATGCAATATTCTTTGTCTTTCATAAACTATTTGACCTCGCACTAACATGACATTTTGATTAAAAAACCAGGACGATACAAAGCCAAGCTGTCACACATCGAACAGAGAAAAACCTCAAAACCGGTGGGTCCCACAGTGCCTGCAAAGAGGGAAAAACGGAGACGCTGCGGTCGGTGTTAGAAACAACAGGAACTACGGGAACGGCACTGGTGAGGCTGGGAGGACCCGAGCCCTGCCCCAGGACGTGTGCCCACGGCGCAACCCCAATTACGGCTCCGGGCATGAGCGGCACCGGCCCCACGTGCAGGGACCTCGGCAGCCGCAGAGGGGGGGACGCCGGCTCCAGGGGCTCGGCGGGGCCGGGGCAGGCGTCGCGGTGACACAGGACGAGGGGCACTGGTACAGGAGGCTCCCGGCCCATGAGGGTGCCACGAGGACCCTGCGGTCACGGCTTAAACTAAGCAGGTTTAGGCTACAATGGGTTTTTTACAGTGAGGGCAGTTAGCTACTAGGAGGTTTTTCAGAGGTTGTAATGGGCTCTCCACTACTTCTTTATTAACCTTTATCGGGAGGATGGGATGTTTTTCTAATTGGCCGGCTCTGGTTTGAACAGGAATTAGTTTAGGGCGATCCTGCAGCCACAAGGATGGGAGCGACACGGTCACAAGGGTCCTTTCTGCCTTTGTGTAAAATCCCTTGGCACAACTTCACACCCCTCCGCTTGCCCCCTGTACCCGGCAGCTGCTATTGAGGTGAAATCTGCACAGGACAGTCTTTGGATAACGCG
>NW_010201662.1:19749-21788 GCF_000695765.1 Mesitornis unicolor
TCTTGTCCCACTTGTAGATGGCCGTCAGCAGGTACTGCGCCTTCACCTGCCGGCCCATGATCAGGAAGTAGTGGCCCAGGTTGTCGAGCTGATGGCAGGGGCAGTCGGCCCCGTTCTTCAGGAACAGCACCAGCTTCTTCAGGTTCTTCTTCCGGATGGGCCCCAGCTTCAGCGCCTTCCTCTTCCGCGGGACGATCATCTTGTCCCCGTTCTCCTTCTTCACCTCCTTGATGGTCATCTTCAGAGCTGCAAAACAACCGGAGGGAGGGGAGACACAAAGCGACTCCTGAGCACAAAGCCTTTGCTCAGCACGGCCGGGGGCACCTGGGATGGTGGCAGCCCAGACACCCTGCGACCCCTCCGCACCGACCCCCTCTGCAGCATCGCCCCCACATTCCCTTCCCCTGCAAAGCACCCAGGCACCTCTTATTTGGGAGGGAGACCTGTGCATCTGCCGACACGCTCCTCGCTAGCAAAACCTTCGCTGAGTAAACGAGGTGATATCCCTGCCCCAAATACACGGAGAGACCCTCAAAAGGGGCCACCTTTTCAATGGCTCCTCAGAGCTTTTGTCTGCAGCCACCCCAGGTCGCCCTGAGCCGCGTTTCCAAGCACTGAGCATCTCCATGTTGGAGCAGTGAAGCCCACGGCAAACAGCCACCCCGAGGGCCCATTTTCCTGAGTTAATCACAACCCAAATTTAAAAAAAAAATAAAAAATTCAATGTTCCTTTGCCACGACCGTGAAGGAGAATTTAGTATATATGGGAAAAATGATGGAAATGTGTTGTACATTAAAGTATCGCTTCTGTGCCATTTGGCTCTGCCTCCTTTTTGGGGGAAAGCACATATGGCCAAAAATTACTAACATATTTCCATCATTTGGGAGTTTACTTCGGAGCTGCAGATAAACAGTGCTGGGATAGGTGATGAATTGGCTGCTGTCCCTTCTCGCTTGGCTCTCGAGCGTCCCGCAGCCCCTGCTCTGGCAGGACCTGGGTCCCCACAGCATCCCCGTGCCTTGCTCTGCCGGGACCGGTGGCCAGGGGCAGGCGTTGGCACAGCTCTGCTGGCCGCAGATGGCAGCGGGACGGCGTGGGGACAGCCCTGCATCACCCACACGCTCCCGGCACCGCGCTGGCAGCAGCAGTGACGGTGTTTGCCCGCCCGGCTGCCAAAAACGCCTGCTGCGCTCGCCAGCAGCCAGCCGTGTTGTGCTGTTACTGAACAAGAGCGTAACTCGGGACTGGAAACCCAAGAGAAATTTTCATTCCATCTGCCTTCCAAATTCAGGATGTTGGAGCTGCTAAAGAACACAAGCTTTTAGTAGCTAAAGATGTTGAACCAGATCAATTTGCAACAGATCTGGAGAACGGAGCAAATAACTTTCAGGCAGCTCTAAGCTCCATGACGTGCACTGGGCAGCAGCAGCATCCCTCACCATGAACCTCAATTTCTTTATCCTGTCTGACTTTGAACTGAGCACTGAGCACAGCGGTTGCCAGACCAGGAGGAACAGTGCAATACCAGTAATAAGAGACTTTTCCAAAATCTCTTGTTTGCAAATTGCTCTGCCGCGACTGCTGCGAGTTCAAGCCCTTGCTGCTGGAGGAAGGAATCAACCTGGCAGCGGAGGTGCTGTGCTGCTCCCAGTGCTGCAGCAGGGACATTTGGGATGACGGGAGCTGCTCGTGGGGGGACGGTGGTGCCGCTCCTCGCACCCCCAGGAACACCCCCAGCAGCGGGGCAAGGCTGGAGTGGGACGGGTCGAGCCTTGGCTCCGGGATCTGACTGAGCTGCCAAAGCAAACAACTTCCTCCATGGGAGCCCTGGCCTTTCTGCCTCGCCGCATCGCACCAAATCCATCCCAGCGCCAAGCGGAAGAGCTGAGACTGTCTCCAAGACCCCGGGATGTGCCTGCATGCACAGACCCCATCTACAGCATCACTGACGGGAGGGAGCTGACCCCAGGAAGATTCATGAGAGCGTCTGCGCCTTCCCAGCCCAGCAGCTGCAGCCTCCCTGCACCACGGCCACGGG
>NW_010201662.1:21819-22402 GCF_000695765.1 Mesitornis unicolor
GGCCGGCGCCTCCGCCATCCACCCACAGCACCCTGTGTGCGGCAGCATCCACCCACACCACCCTGTGTGTGGCAGCATCCACCTACACCACCCTGTATGCTGCAGCACCCACCCATGGCTCTGCGTGGCTGCAGGGGAACCACAAGGCGCAGCCAGGAAAGCCCTTTCCAGCCAGGCTTTGTCTGAGCTCCGCTTGCGACATCCCCAGCACTGCCGGGTGCAGCGCAGCATGGTGCCAGCACTGCAGCCCCTGGGTGCCGGAGCTGGGGGTGAGCAGCACCCCCAGAGGTTTCCCAAGATGCCCTCCCTGTGAGCGCCGCCCATGTGTCTGCTCGGGGCAAGTGGTGGCACAAGGCAGCGTCCAGCCGCCCCCACAAAGGCTCTTCCCAGGAAACACCAAGTGAAAGCATTAGTCAGGCTGGGAGGGAAAAGCCAGAACACAACAAAGGCAGATCTCAGGGTTTAATTTGGGACTCTGCTGTGTTTACAACAGCAGAACCCTCTCGGGGTGCTAAACCCACGCTCGCCCTTGCTCACCCCAGCCTCAAGCAGCCGCGCCTGCCCCAGCACGAGCCGCTCCCCA
>NW_010201662.1:22486-22747 GCF_000695765.1 Mesitornis unicolor
TCCGTGGGCCATGCCCCCCCTCAGGCCAAGCTGGAGTTTGGCCCTGACCACAAACAGTGGTAGCACAGCGCTGCTATCGCCAATGGAGAGAGCGCAGGGAGCGCTGGAGATATAAAAATGACTTTTTTATGTCTGCTAATGTGAACCAGGGCATATGAAAGCGTCTGCCCCTCGCAGTGCCGCGACGGCCCCACGGAGCTGGCTGGGCCCATCCTGACAGAGCTCAACTCACGTTCTCTCACTTCAGACAACTCCTGTCCA
>NW_010201663.1:0-10025 GCF_000695765.1 Mesitornis unicolor
CGGGCCTGCGCGACGCCCCCAGCACGGGCAGACTCGGTCCCAGGGTCCCGCCGACGCAGCGCGCGGACCTCTCGGTCCCCAGGCGGGATCACAGCCCTGAGGGCAAAACGCAGCTCTGCTCCCGGGCCCTGCCCTGTCTCGGCTGCTGCGGCCCCGGGTTGTTCTGCAGCGGGAACCCCGCTCCGGCCGCTTTGCCTTATTCTCTCCCGGCAGAAAGGGTGCTCCTGGCCCTCACAGGTTCTGTCTTCTAGCCTGTGCTATTTAGGGTGTGCCAGCTCCGACCCTGCTCCTTTGTGCCTAACCCACCTGGATTCCCACAGGTGTCATTTGGTGTAATTTCTCACTTACATTGTTCATTTCTTCTCCAGTTGTTTTTCCTCTCTCTATGTGCAAACCTACCCAGCTTTAGCCTTTGTGCATAGAGATAGATGAGGTTTTGAGTTGTGGTCATTTACCAGCCAGTGGAATGGACACTACTAACTTGGTATTATTAAAAAATAAAATCAAAGCAGCTTGGAGGATTTCACTCAATCTTATGTTTTCCTTGCACCTTTTTGAGGTTTAATGTGTTTGAAATCAGGACTAAAACAACTACAGCCTCCTTTCCATTGCTGTGCAACTGATGCATTCAAACAGGAAAAGCATAAAGAGGTCCTCATTTTGCATGAGAGCAAGGTTATACATGTCTTTTATATGCTTAAACTATCTGCAAAATTGGACCATATATCTTTAGTGAGATTATTAAATTGGATAGCTACACTTCTTTCAAATTATATACAAAGGCATATGGGCAACATAATTCTCAGATATCACGTTGAAGGGCTGTCTTAAACAATCTGTTAAAAAAAAAAGAGAGATTATTTTCTTTCAGCAGGTGTTTTTCTTTCTTTAGCAAAGTCCAGGGCAGCATTTTTATTTCTTCCTTTATAGGATGGAACATAACAAAGGAGTTTCCAACTGGCAAATGGAAACAGATATTCTGGTTCTTCCTCTTGGCAAGGGGAAAACAAAGCCCTGGGGATTTCCCCATGGAAAGAGAGTGAAAACAAACACACAAAAATTTGCTTCCTATCAGGGCAACAAACCCAAATACAATCGTTTTTGGCATACTACCCTCAACACAGCTAATTTCGTAACTTCGCAGAAAAATACAGTGTTTCCTAGCCAGGAACATTCAGGCCAACTGATTTTTTCTTACAGCAGCCTGCAATTACTCTAAAAATAAAACTTATACCTCTTACCCATTCTTTATAAGAACAAAATGGATCTGAGAGATTTAGAAAATTGAAACCTATTTTTTCTCTTTATTTTTTTTTTGTAAAAACATATTGTAGTTTTGCTCTTTGCTTCTGATTTTGTAATAAATCTGATGTCATTTTTTACTTGAAATGATCTTTTTTAATAAAGATACTTCTTTAAAAAAAAAAACAACAAATATCTAACCACTAACTAAGCAAAGAACAAAAATGAATGGTAAATACCTCTACTAAAATACCTTCCCTTCCTTCACTTTTTGGATTTCATCAATTTGTGTTGTCCTGTTTTCACTGACTGTCCAGGCATCACTACTTCTTTCAGACCCTGTAGGATCTGAATTTCAGTAGTCAAAAGCAAGAAAAGAAGGACAAACTGAAATAGTTAAATAAAAAAAAAAGGATATTGTTTTGAGAAGGAGAGGAGAGGTAAGAAGAATAACGGAAAAGAGGAGAGGAAAAGAGAGGAGAGGAAAATGGAAAGGAAAAAAGAGAAAAAACTACAAAGGTGGAATGAAGGAAAGCCTTTATTTAATAAGCCATAGTTGAGAAATCCTAGCAAGTCATACAAAACAAGACGGGGTATCTCCTTCCCAAGAGAAATTACAAATTAAGGGCAATTAGACCAAAGCAGAGGACCCACAAAAAAACCCCAACAACCCAAACCACAAAGCAACCAAAAATAGAGGGTATCTAGGCTTACAATTCTATTTCTAAGGCAATCCAAGTAGAAAAAAACAGTGAGATTGTTTCTACTTTTATGATATAGTGGATTAATTTTATTCACCAGAAAGAAGCTGAAGGAAGGAAACCTCTCCAAGCTTTCTCTGACTATAGTTTTCCACAGCTATTGCCGAATCCCAGTTAAGGAATTTCAAGACCTTTGTTCTTGGTTTTATATGGAGCAAAAGGTCATGTATGACCTTTCTGCTCCTCCCTGTAACATTTGCTTTGTGGTGTAAGTTATAGAAGGTCAGAAGTTTTCTTGGTTTGTCTTAGAAGGCATCTACAAAGTTAGGCAGTATGTTCTAAAAGTGTGATCTTGTGTCTGCAATAATTGTTGGACCCAAAGCCAGAAGGGAAAATAGATTATATTTATAATGCAAACAATTAAATCCAGAGCAAACTGTCAGTCAGTTGACTTGTTAACCAAGAGCAGATGTACATCCTTCCTAGTGAAGCACAGATACTGCAAAACTGAAAAACTCGTTTAAAAGGCAATAATACTTGCCTGAATACTAAAGTAGCTGAGAGGAGCATTGGCTACATTGTGGCTTGACCACCATTTGACAACCTGAGACTAGTCTGTTTGTTTTACTAACAAGATTTTAGCTTCTTGTGTTCAGATTTCCTTCATAAAGCTGCAGACCAGAGGTTTTTGTTGAGAGCAGAAGTGAAATGAAAATTAATCAAGGTGACGCTGTGTAGTATGCAGAATCATGATTGTGAAAATGTAGAAATGGATCATTTAACATATAAACATATAAAATATTTGTAACCTTCTTATTATGTATGTTGTTGTAGGTTAGATCTTCAGTTAGTTTATTCTGAACAACCTGTTTCCCTGAATGGGACCATGCCAGCTGTATAAAATATTCACTGACAAATAAAAATGAAACTCTGATAATTCAACAGCAACATAGCACAGTGAGAGGAAAATCTTTATAGAACAATGAAATACTAATTCTTTTCCCAGTCCTGTGAAGATTTATGTTTAATTCCACAGAAATTAATTGAGGCCACCGAGTTGCTACAGAGCCTGAGAGTTAAGCAGTTGTTTCCAAGATCAAGGCAATAGCTTTTTCTTTGGAATTTAAATTGTCATTCCCAACACATTAGTTTTCCAGCCATAAAACTTAGAGGAGTGTATCAGTCTGAGAGATTTCCTTTCGAAGTACAGTAACATAAGAAACACCCTGCTTGGTAAGAGCAATAGCCTAGCTAACGCATTAGTACATGTTCAAAAGGAGAAAAACAAAATGCTATTTAAAGACAGCATGCAAACCTGGGTGCTGTATTTTGTACTCTCCTCCCAAATCCATATTTGTCATAGTGATGTCATAGGGTACATGCCTTCAAAGTCCTTTTACTATCACTTGAGTGGCTGTTGTTTCTCAATTTGTCTAACCCCATGCTGAAGCTGCTGAAGTTTTTTGCCTCCACTGCCCTCCATGGCAGCAGGCTCCAGATGGGCTTTGCCCACTGCATAAAGATGCGCTTAATCAGTTGTAAACTGATCTCCTACTTGTTTCATGGAATCCTCTCTAGCCCTGGTAATGTAGATTTGGTGAAAACCGGTTCTCTGTTTATTTTATCCATTCTTTTCCGTATTTTGTAAACCTTGATAAAATTATCCACTTCCACCTTCTTCCCTCTCATTTGAAGGGCTTCCACTGTTATAGTCTCTTCTTGTAAAGCAGCTGCTCCACACCTTGATCATCTGAGATACTCTTCTCTGCACTGTTAGGTTAAATGACCAACGACTAATAATGGTGAACACGAGGGTCAGAGGTTTTGCAGGTATTGCCTGCAAAATATTGCAGGTATTGCCTGCAATAACAGGCAAAGGAACCCCAGCAAGCTGATGAATGAAGATGAAAACAAACTTCCTACTGCCAAAACCATCCAAGGAGAATGACCAGATTATTGTCCCTGGGGTGAAACCCAGTGAGGTGATCAAGGGAAAAAACTCTTTCGCCTGAAATGTAATGGAAACTGAAGAGGTGTTTTCCTAAAAGGATGTGGGACTTGTTATGGTATACAAGGGGAAGAGGATTGTATTAAAATTGTTATGGGCTGTTTTAAGGGGATTGTGAGAATGTGCGAGACTTACTGGGATGTTTAGGGAAAGGACCAAAGGTGGGGAAAGGGAGGGATCAAGGTGAATCAGGGAGGAATGAAAGAACAGAGGGAAAAGGGCATTAAAAGGGCCAGTCAGTACTTCATACTCCCACTGCCATCTCCCGAAGTTTTTGTAGGCTCTCAATTTCTCCCTGCTTCGTTCACCCCCTCTCACCTCATTCTAGTAGCCAAATGTATCCCATTTGCACTTACTCTATGTACTTAATTTTCCTCTTCTTCACCACAGGCATTCCCTACCACAGATTTTCCCTTATTCTTTTAGCACCTCGGTGTCAGAAAAGTGTAAGGACCCAATTATATGGAAGAGTTTTCAGGGAGGAACTTAGAATAACTAAGCAAGCATAGGATGTTAAAACAGGGCTGAATGAAGCTGGGCAGTTGGCAAGGAGAAGATTTAATGGCTTCACTGCTGTGTTGTGATGTAGAGTGCCTCAAGACAGGCTCTGGTAATGGAGAAATGGTAATAAATTTTAGTGCTGTTCCCTTGATAGGGCTGTCTTGATGGAGGGTACATGGCAGAATAGAGACCATCCCAAACACTGGAGAAGGTGAACAATTTATTGGTAATTGTGTCAAGGAGAACACACACCTGAAGTATTTATGGACTGCAGGAGACAAACCTGACTCTGAATAGCTAGTAAAAGTCCCGTTGATTTTGCTAGGAATTTTGCCTCTGCAAGAACTAAATGATGAAGATTAAATATTTTCTATAATGATACCAGAACAAGCTAAAAATGAAGTTATTAGGAATTACTTTTCTGAATATCGTCAAATGCACTAATTCTGATTTAAATTGGTTCCTTATTTTGCATAAGAAATTTTAAAGAGTGGCTTAGCTTCATTTAGTCTTACATAAACGTTTTCCTTCATTTAGCACAACATACTGTACACTTTACCTGGAAGTAAAGCAGCCATATCTGGTTCACTATAACCACAACCTATTTTAAGATAACTTAGTTTATATTTAGATTTTTATGCAAACTGGAGCAGTATCTATGACTCATGTCTCCCCAGCTTCAGAAACCGTATGTAAATATACATAAAAAGAAACAAAAAAAGACAAAACAACTATATCTTCTGTCGCATCATCTTTATTGGAAGTAGCTCTGATCTTTTTTATAAGTTTATAGTGTTTGGTTCACTGACCATTTTAATTTTAAAACCTCTGAAAACTTATTATTCATACTTAATAAATTAGCCTCAGCACACTCATTCAAATGTTACATTCAATCTAAGGAAAAGTTCAAAGATGCAAAAGCTGAACCCTGATGTAACTGAATTCAATGAGGTTTTTTTAAGGAGTCCAACAACTCACCAAAAGAAATTATTTTGCCATCAGCAACAGAGCATGCTGATGGGATCAAAAAATCCTGACGCTACTCAAAAAATTAGTGGCAGTGACCAGACATTGCCAGACAATTACACTGACTATGGCAGACTGCATTCTCCAGTCTGGAGAACGGTGGATTCATCATGTTTTCAAAAATCTGTCTTTTTGTTTTGTTTTGTTCTTTTAAATGATTCTTTTAATGCCTTTTCAAGAACATCAGCTTAAATTAAATTAGTCTGAATTTCAGAAATGCTTAACATAACATTTCATGTTATCAAGGGATGGCACTAAAAACTATGGATGTAGCAGAAGAGGACATGAGATCATCATCTACAAATGAAGCCACAGAGTCCACAGTCAGATTTAGTTATTTGGATGTTTTTTTGGTGACAATTTCTAGAACACATTTTTGCCTACTGATTCATGGAAAACTAAGAACATGACGAATAAGTGAAGCAATGAAACATTCTTGCTACTGACACAGGATGAAATAACCTAAGTTTTTGAATTTTAGGAGCACTTGCAACCGTGCAGTTTAAGCTGGTTTAAGTTAAACTGCCCCTTGACGCCATTCTTCTTCCTATCCTTCCTGCTGGCCTATGTCTGTGGCTGTCAGGTGAATCAGACCAGTGTAAGGATCTGGCTGAGTCATTCTTTTCCTTGCGTTACTTTTCAACAGGATCCAGCTCCCTGGTCTGATTAACTGCACAGCTTTAAACACTTGCAGAACTGAGAGAACAGAGAGGAGCGGCCAAAGGGAGGGCCTGCTTACAGTAAATGCTGCTGTCAACAGGAATATACATTAAACCACAGCCAGCACAGCCCTGGCTCTCACTTCCTGGGCACTGACTGTTGGTACCACTTCTTGGGAATAGTTTTCTGGGATCTGGCTACCCCAAGTAAACTTGACTTTAGATTCCTCAAGTCCCTTCAACAATTTTTGAGTATGTCTCCAGAGTTTCAGTCCTGTGTCTCCAAATGCATACACATATTAATTTCCCTTGATTTTGTTTTATACATGCCATATGAATAGCTATAAATGGCTTCTTCCAAGGAGTGTCTTCCTTCACCGCTTTTCAGTTTTCAGTTATCAAGGGCCAGGTTCTGCTCTCTGTGCCATGCTTTGTTACCACTGAAGCTGTTTATGTTCCTCTGTGTCAAAGGATTGGCTTCTATGACCAGCTGTAAACAATTAGTCCAACTATTTGACCAGAATTTAACAAAGTTGGAGACTGAATTAAATTCTCCAGACTGTCCAAGTAAGGGAGCAGCAGGGCTGATTTTGGAGAACACAATTTAATTCGATGAAACCCAATGTCATTCTTTTCAATGGATACATACAGGGGTTGCTTGGAGTACTTACAGTCTTAGCTTTGTCCTAAGTAGTAAGTTTGAGCACACTTTAAGAGTAGGTAGTGGACAACACATAAGACCATTTCTTTACCATTGCACTTACATTAATCTGTTCCATTAGAAAAAATATTTAATTAAATTTTATGAGTCCTGACAGCAAAGTGCAGGTAATATTCTGAATTGACTTATCCCTGATATGACTTCTAAAAGATTTTATTTCTTTCATTTATAGAAATGTACATGCTAATGCATTGACAACCACACTTTTCCTGTTCTGTTAGAAATGTCTCAGATACACATTGCAGATTAATTTCCTGTGTTTTAGAGAGTGTTTGCCTCTGTCATGCATTACTGGTTTGATACACAATGCTACTCATATCTCTTCAATGTATATCATACAGGCCACCATGTGCCCGGCTATTTTCACAGTACTACATTAAGTGCAAATAACAAGGCCAACTTTTAAGTTGCAATAATTAAATGGAGTTACAACCGGGAAAATACAAAATGTAGCATTGCTGTAGCTATTTAATTTGGTTATTTATGCTCAGTGTACGAGTCCACAAATGTACAACAGAATCATTAGCTGCAGAATTGTTAGCACCACGTATTACGTATTTTTTACACATATATTGTTTTCCTGTTCGTTTTAATACCAGAACCATTACCAATTACAATTCTCATTCACATGATCCCAGCAATAGGTAGCATCATCAGTCCATGTCATAGTCAACTCATGCAGGGAGACTGGCAAAAACATTCCTAATGCTGGGTGAAAATATTAACTACTGCATAACATTTAAAAATAGATACTAAAAAATGAATTATTCATTTAAAACATTCAGCCAGACCTATGCAACATAAGAAAAGTGAGGTTTAATTAGCTTATATGCAAATTTTTGTTAAAGGAAATGCATTCAGAAGCCATTTTACATTAAAATCTCACCAAATCAATGTCAAGATGCAAATGTCTATTTTTAATGTTTTTATACCAGTCACACAATTGTGCTGGCCATAGAGTAAACAGTAAAACACATTTACTCTATTTAACCCAATGGAATAATTTGTGCAAATAAAGTTTAGCACATGTCAAGGGCTACAGGCTTAGGTCAAAAACATGGAAAATTTCCAGCATCAGAAACAAAAGAACGTGTTCATGGAATAAAAGATGGGAAATGTTTTATCGTTTTATGTAAACAGAGACACACCTAGTCCTGTATAAGATGGAGATCTGAGTCTAAAATTTCTTTTTTTAGACCGTGCCCAAGCCTCAGGAGAGATTTACCTTGTAAAGTGCCCTGCAATTCTGCTTGCCCAATTGTCTATGATCAAGCCCTGGTGGGAATACACAGTTTCTGTCTAGCTCATGTGCCAAGGTCCCTGTTCTGCAGAGTGAAACATAGGATGCAGGCGATAAGGTGGAATAAGATGAAAACTACTCTAGTTGTAGTCCCATTATAATACTGAGATTAAACAAAGAAACAAACATGGCTGTGAGAAGTGGAAAGCATTCCTGGGTTCTGTGGTGTAATTATTTACTTTCTATGGTCATCTGAAGAAATGATTTATGATTGCTTTTGCCTATGAAAGAATTACGATTGAGGCAGTGAAGCCCTTGGATTTTAAAAGCAGTGAGTCAGATGAAAGAAATTATCAAATACCAGAACACCGAATAGATTAAAGCATAAAATGAATGTTTCCACTTTCTCTACCCCAAACTCTTAAAGTTAAAATGAAAAGTAAAAAAGAAACATCTATGGAAAATATAAAACCAGTGCTCATGAGTGAATATTTCATGTCCTTGAGCATCTTTACATATATAGAAATGTCCATATTTAATCTACAGTCTGGAAGTCATGCTGGTTTGATTGGTTTGTGTGTTAGCTTCCCAACCACATCTGATCTTTTTTATCCTCTTCCTAAAACATGGGAGAAGCAGTATGCATTTACAAAGCAGAACGACAATAGGAAGAAAAACTGCTATCATAAATGAAGGTGGCGTATACCAGATAAATTGGTTAACGTCAACCCACTTATTCCAAGCAAACACCAGTGCATGAACAGTGCATAGCAGCAGAGTTAAATATCCCATCTTGCTCTGAAAAGAGAAAGAAAATACTAAGCTTTTTATTTTTTCCAACTTGACAAAAAGAGTAGTCTGTTAAGCAAATATGGAAATCAGGAAGGAACTCAACCAACACAGTTAAGTGAAAGAAAATAAACCATTGGCTTTGAACTAAAATTTAAGAACTGTAATTCAAGAATCCAACTGTACCCCTCTATGCCACTGTAAGAAACAAATGAGGCACATTTTCAAGTATTGCTATGATACTTAGCTAATATACAGAAGAGATTACAGATTACAGGTTATTCCTGAAAAAGGGTCAGTTCTTAATATCTCAATTTATAGATTGCAGCCATATCCTAAATTACTTTATTTCTGTGATAAATTATTAAGAGTTTAAAAGCAGATTTATGAATGGCTTAATTGATTATTTGCAAAGAAAAAATCTAAGGTCAATTAAAATCAGAAACTCTTGTAAATCTAGTACTATGACAAAAGCAATTGCACAACTACAGGAAATGGAAGTCTTTCATTTCACTTACAGTAATAAATCTGGCTTAGGAAGTCTATGAAATTCAGGAGTAAAGGAAATTTTATGCTAGAGTTACTGGTAATTTTGGATTTCTTCTTGCATAACAAACTTGATACTGCTGGGAAAATGGAATTACTCGTCAGTGAAGTCAAACACTGCTTTTCCAACTGCTAAACCTACAGAATCTGACTTAACAGTATAAAGGATATTTGTTTATAAAACAAGTCCAATATAGTAGTATTACTCTTCTGGGTTTGTTCACCATACTAATTTAATACTGAAAGCAGTCATGCCCTTGGAGACTCCCTCCTAGACCTGTCCATATATATACTCTGTAGAGCTGAAAACTTTTCTTAAAAATTATTCAGAATATACCTTTTTGGAGGGGGCTATGAAGCTAATAATGCTACAGATGGAAAACCTTTGCATATGTCATTGGGCAGAAGTCTTCTCCTGGACTTTCCAGCTACCTGGTACTGCTCAGGCAGTAAAGAATTGCCAAAACAGCTTCAAGGGAGCAACAAGCAATTCTCCTTTTGTAGTGCTGTATGTGAACAACACTGGCTGGTTCAATATCATCTACTCCCAATTCAGCACGACACAGGGCATTCCTTAAACATAAGGTGCTCC
>NW_010201663.1:10056-17966 GCF_000695765.1 Mesitornis unicolor
AGGTGACTAAAATGCCTTCAGCACCAAAGGGCTTTTACCTAAATATAGGTCCCAAAAGGACACCCGGGGCTGGTCACTAACTCAGAGGAGCAAAAAAGTGGTGTGGTGGTGTATTTCTTCCCACTTTATACCTTGAACCTGACAGCCTTTTCTCCTGACAAAATAACACATGAAATTAACATTTCTTGCAAAGCAATTAACAAAGAGTACGGAATAAACTTTCAGATTTATTTCACTAACTCCTCTGTGTTTGATATTTCTAACTCCTAATGGTCTTAGCTGATAACATACAGTCCTACAAACAAGGACTAATGACATGCAGTAATGACATTTTATGCGTACCTGAACGTAGTGGAACTCTCTCCAAGTCAAAGAGTGGCTGACAGATGGGATTGATGTTATTGCCAACAAGGCCAGCAAAGCAAGTCCCAGAATTCCTAGAGACACATAAATCTCCATTCTCCAAACATCATGCTCAATCCAGGCATTTTCTTTCTTTTGTTTTACCTGCCAAAGGAACACCATATTTAAAATGACAGACTGGCACACAGCTGTTTGTGTGAAATACAGCTATTTTCACCCTAATATTCAGGAATTAAGCCAAGAAACATTGTATTTTGTTTGTTTTAAAGTCTCTGAATGCAACTGCTATTTACTTCTGATGGCCAAGTTTCCACTAGTATCTGCAGAGGGAAGGTGAGCTGTAAGTGAGAAGAATTTAGACTTCAACAGTGTCTTGGCCCAGGAGAGGCCAGTTCTGAGGCCTGTTAGCTTGTCTTCACAGCAGGAGAAATCTTATTCTTTGACAAAAAAAAATCCATCTATGGCTAAATACCATATCTAAGAGATTATAACAACAGGTAATATATTAACAGTACTACTTTAGGGAGCTAATTCAGCAGGCATTTTTAATGATGGTATCTTTCCAGGATAGTTGCTTAGCTCTGTTTTTTAAAAACAACAGCTTGGTCCATTCAGCTGCACTGCATACAGTGGCTGGTATGGATAAAAAGGTTGTGACTTCAATAAACCGATGTCAAAGCTTCTCCTATTTATGATGACTTGCAACAGCCCTTTGATGCTGCTAGTGATCACCATGGCATAATACACCCCAAATATGATAATTTCTTCATCTTGAGGACTAGAATCTCAAGGAAATTTCTGGTAATCCGTTCAAATCAGATTACCAGTAAGGCTGATATCAGAGCTTTCAACAGGTAGTTCGACTGTTCTGTGACTGTTTACAGAACACTGAAGAAGCTGCTAAAAGCATATTGTGCTTCTAATAAAACTGCAGATTAGACTTTGAAGGTAATTAATATGTACATTTCTGGTCTATACCTTATCTTGGAATATTCCTTATACTCATGGCACTCAAGGTGATATGCAAATATTAGAAACTCTGTAGTCACAGAGGATCTTAGAGAGCTTTGCAAGCCAATTATTGTCCATGTCTCAGAAGCATAACTAAAATTCTATCTTTTAGCGAGCTTGTGTGCTTCAGCCCAATGGTGGAACTATCAGCGTTCACAAATTTAGTTTGTGGTAAATACAGATTATTGTGATTTAGCTCAGCCCTCCTTCATTGCTGGCTAATTCACTTTGCAAAGAAGATGTCTAAAACTAGTGTGTGCTCAGTTTTGTAGATAGATTTCACTGGTGCAGAGGATATTAATCCACAATAAATGAATAGTGTGCCAAAGACTTAAATGTTCCTGTGAGGCAGGTATAATTATGTGCATCTTACAGAGAGAGAAAAAATCTCAAATGAAGAAAATTACTCATTTAATACACACTGGCAGAGCTGTGATGACTCTTAACTCTATTACATGCTGTAACAACTAGGTCTTGCTCCATCCCTTAACAGTGCTCTGTGGAGATCTGCTTCAAAATAAAATGAAGGCAATGAAAATGGCTTTCTCTCCATCCAGATTTGCTTGAATGACCAAAACAAAGATTTTCTGAATACAGAAGGGTTGGTGTTTGAGTGCCCGTCATACCTGCTGGAATGCCCAGTTCAGCAGCTTGTATCTGTATGATCTTCTCATCGGATAGCATAGGCTATAGCAGGCGTGCATTGTAGCGAAGAAGAAACTGAGAAGTCCAAATTGCTTTCTTGATAACATCCATCTATCCAGCCACTGGGGAAACCTTTTATACTTGGTGCCAAAGTACAGCTGGAAAACAGCAGCTAATATTCCTGGCAAATACACTAGTGCTAAAAGGGTAATTGAAACCACTGGTAAAACTTTGTTTACGACAAGGATTGGAATTTTATAGAAAACATTTTCCTTTCTGGTTATAAAAGGATATATAACATCTCTCAGAGACGTGTAAATAAATGTTAATAATGAGATCACAGACGCTATCTTCATTGGCAAGTGCCACTTAGGGAACAGCTCCTGCTTGCGGTGTTGTTCTGAAGGGTGTTCAAACTCACCAAAATGGTGTACTTGATGTAAATTAAAAAGTGCAGCTGCTTCTGGTGGATTGGTGACTTGTATATCCACATTCTGGAAAGGACAGAAATGAAATACCAGGTGAGTTCAAGAGAAGATTAAAAACTTCAGTAATGACAGTATTTGCCATCATGGCTCTTACACTGTACTGCACTGAAACCATATACAAAACATATGCACTATAAAAACAAGGTAGCTTGGAAACGTAACATTTAAAACAGCATAGTCAGTGTTGAGCAAGACACTTGTAGCACATATTTCTCATTCTTCATTCATTATCTGTGGTGATTTCAAAATAGATTTTAATTCCAGAAAGTTAACTACACTGCAGAGGAAGATGGATTACATTATGTGAAGCATCATTACAGCTTCTTATGATATGAGCTACAGATTTCAAATGTTAAATTTCAGCTACAGACTTAATGATGTAGCCCAAATAATATGCACAATACAGACGCCAGAGTCAGTCACTGCTATTTTAATTACATTTAATTGTGGGAACAACAATGTAAGCAGAAATGTTTGGAATCAAGCATATTAGACCAACTGCACATCTGCCAACTCCAGCATCAAGTCCTGTGGTCTTCTTCCTCTCTGTCACAAATGTGTCCTTGTAACTTTTATGAAACCTTGTGAAACTGAGTCACTTCAGTTTAAAAAGCTGAATTTTCTGCTGCCAAGTAGGCACGGCTTGATCTAGTCTCACAGAAGACCTTGGCAGAATTATCACAGACTTTACAAGGAGCTAAGCTAGTACAAAATTTTAGCATAATATTATAAACAGTTTTACACTGAGATAATATATTTAAAGATTGTCCCATAGTTATAGTTCATGAAAGAAGTACATGATCTGCATACACGAAAAATGTATTAACAGCAGGACATTGTACTTGATACAGCAGCTGACCAAGGGCAGAGATCTGAGAACTGGTAACATTAGGTAATAAACATGTAAGTCTTTTAATATTCTGGTGAAATACAAAGTAAAACTGAGCTAATGCTGCAATGGCTCAGCTTTAGAATGGCTAATGTGGCAGATGCCCAGGCCTCCAGAAATCAAAATGACACCGTCTGTTTTGAGGAAGGCAAATATTAGTAGTTTGAAAGTTGTAAATTAGCAATCTGCTAGGATACAGGAGACCTTCCTATCTCAGCAATATTATCTTGCTTTATCCTTAAGAATCAAATATCACATTGAAGCTGATTAAGGGGTCAATTCAAACAAGGTACTACTTGTAAATAATGCAAGTAGTAGGTGCAAGTCTTGTGTTCATCTTCAATGATACACAGGTGTTCTGTTTTAACAGAAAGATAAAAAATGTACACTGCTATCTTGCTGTAAAATCCTAATTAGAGACAAGGTAGCCTGTTTCCCACCACAAGTCTTACTGCCTCAGAGTAAAATTAAAGGGCATGGTCTTCACTAGGGTTTTTCAGTTGAATAGCTACTACCTGTTTATCTGATGATAAAAGCCTCTCTTTGTAACAATGAAGCAGTAGCCTAAGTAACTTTTATTCTCTAGTCTGTGAAGAAAAGCAGTGTAGTCTATGCACTGCAGAATCAGCAGTTGGAATAAATTACACCAACTCTTATTCACATCTGAACCAAGCTTCACCTAGAGGTATCTGTTTCTTGTAGAGACAGTTTGCAAAGCCTAATTCAGTATTTCACAATCTGTGAGACAGTCCACATTAAAACAGGCAGTTGTAGCTTGAACTAATTCTGTGCATTGGCAGTTGCACAGGCAAATGCTGTTGGAGTGGATTTTTATTTGGAACTATTTTGTGTGATGGAGGAAACTAACTGAATGTGATGTGCCAATTATGGAGACTCCTCCAAAGATCAATTTTATATTCCTGTTTAAAAATCCCAAACTATTTCTACAGAGCTTTGCTCATCTGTTAAAATGCAACTAGCAACTAACCTTATGTAGTTTTTAGCTGATCCAAACTTTGTGCATTTTTTATCATGGACTATGATTAAATGAGTTGCTCTCTATCTTTTTATCTCTTCATGTCAATACTGCGACAAGAATTTAGAAGCATTGATGATATACCAGTGTGATGGGAACACTGTTCCTGGACAAAATTGAATAAAACATTGCAATATTCTGTGTGAGATATGAGCTGCCTTTTTACAGAAACATTACCAAGTTGCTAAGGTTTCCTGCGTTTCTTCTCGGCATGATGCTCTGACCCCCATTCTGACCAATGGCATGATTATCACCTTCCCTCTTCTCCATTGTGGAAACTCCCTGCAAAACAAACACAGGATGCAAAACAGGTTTCGAAATGCCCTGCTGGAACTTTGAGGCCTATTTTCCCTCAAAATGTTTTGTTCCCTCTCCTCCACCCATTTGCTGGAGAAGGTACCATAATCTAGGGAAATGAAAGTCTTTTTTTCTGAGAACAGAAGAGCTCAGCTTATTTTTTAAGTAAAGCAGAGACTAAGAGAGGATATGAATCAACAGAACAAAGTCACTGATGAAAAAAAATATTTAAACTAAATGCTCATGTTGCCAGTGGAATGAATGCATTGATTCAGGCTGAAAGTTTTTTAAATTACAAGAAGTAAGTTTGAAACAACTTAGAGAAATAAAACGTAAAATGTTACAAAGATGGATTTTGGTAAGTTCATGAGACTTGCTGATGCAAGAAACCCATGCAGATGTGCTGTTCCTAATATTTTTTAGGTTTTAGGATTTAGGTTTTGGGATTAGTCTACCTGGTTAATCTCTGTGGCTTCAAAGGTATATTCTCCCTTTGAGACTGTCAAGAAACTCCAGCTGGAGCTTCACTCTTGCTGTTCCAATGTATACCAGCATTACTCATCACCCACAGATATCAGCAGAAATGGTTCAAAGCTATTAAGGATTATAAGAAATCAGAAGCCGGGGGTTGGGGGGGGGGGGAAGGAAGAGTATGGACAAACTGAAAGAGACGTTTCTGAAAATCTTTGGACAGGAAAGACAGCAGGAAAGACAGTATCTTGAAGGCTGTAAGGACTGCAAGGACCCTGCAACAAGGACTTCCTATGTGTCGCACACTGCAGGAGAGGCACTAACACCACACCACTGGAAGCTCATTGTGCCATACCACAGCGTGACTTTCTGTGACTTTCTACCTTTAAGACAAGTGACTAGGTAGCTCTTCCATGTACCCTCCTACTGAACAGCTGAATTACTAGGTATGAAACTGTATAGCTAACTACTGATTCTTCTATATCCATAAACCTTTTGGGAAATTGTATGGACAAATCAGACTTTGACAATTGTCCTTTTTTTCACTGTGTCTGGTACCTTCAATGGATGAGTCCTACAGTCTTGTACTGTCTGAGGATTTGCTTTCTGCCAGGCCACCAGACTCCCGAAGTAATCTTTTTCTAAGTATTCTCTTTGGATTTTTCCCTCCTGCTAGCAAGCTCTCCCTTTGGGCATAACCTATCAGCCAAGTGTTGCAGAGTAGGGTCAACAAGAGATTCTGTTTGAAGGTCAGGCTGTTAACCCTTTCCTACACCAGCTAATCTATATCCTGCACACAAGAAAGCATAAGCTGATGACGGCACATTTCCATTTTTCTCCCCTATTCCTAGGGCTTGTCCCAGTGATTGTATCACAACTTTCATAGTCTCAGATAACTTCATAAAACCTCAGCTCCTGCAGTCCCTTGATAAGTTAAGAATTTCTGCTTCTGTTTTAATATACTGTATTTCCAGCTGTTACAATGGCAAAGAATAGTTACGAACAGAACTCAGTATAATGAACTTACCTGGAAGAAACCAATGACAAATACAATGAGCTCCAGATCTATTTTTAAAAGAACTCAAAATATGAAGGGTACTCACACTGCTTTTGAGGCCTTCTGTCTGATTTTTAAAGTTTGAAGTGGGAAAAAAAGGACATAAACTTATAGACTGACTTTTTACTCTTTTAGGAAATGAGACTACTTAAAATTGTTAAAACAGCTTGCGGTTCAGATCTTTGCTGCTTTTAATTATCTTTTTTTCTGTACTTATCTCTGTTGAGCTTTCAGCTGTTGATATGAGCTTACACAGTAATCACAGGCACTTTATAACTCTCCTCTTCTGACTACCACACTACCTTGGGGGTCCAAAAGCCTATTTTAGATTGGAGAGCTCAATGTGTAAGAACTTGACTCACCCGATTCTCATGCTGCTATCGCTCTTCATTTAGAAAATGTAGAAATGAAGAGTCCAGTAATAGCTTCTAACTAAAGGTTTGTATTGATAAGGAGGTAGTAAATGATACCATGATGTGAAAAAAAAAAATAATCTGTGAGCTAGAATGCCAGTTGCTGATCCTAAAATCACATGTATTGGTTCTTTCAGGAAACAACCTTTAACACAATGTTAAATACAGTGTTAGTGGTTTATGCAGCAGAAAACAAAATGGAAAGAAAAAAGGTGTGTGTGAATGAATGCATGTGCTCATCCATGGAAATATGGGTTACAGCCATGCGACTGCATACAAGGAGACATATATGCTGAACCCATCTATGCTGAGCCGTAATACTCCACTTGGCTTCTGATACCAGAGTTAACACAAAATTATTTATTGGGTATGTCCAATAACGAAGTATAGTAATAGTCTTGGAAAATCCTAAATACAAGACACAATTCCACGATTCAGTGCCTTATGAATTGCCAGAAAGGAGTAATCTACTGTATATGTCTTTTTGGAATAAACCTGAAGAAAAAAATTTAGGAATCCTGTGAGAGACAAAAACTAATCAGTTATAGCCCTATCTAAGTCACAGCTGTTATGAAAGAAACCAGTTATGGTAATGACCATCCTCAGTGCACATCCCTGCTGCTCTGGGAGGCAGCTGTGAATGAGGATGGAGGACATGCAGCTGCAGAAAGCCAAGTTTCCAACACTGTGAGTACGCTACTGCATTCTGTACCGAGAAAACAGGCTCATTACAGTGCTGAACCAAACGGGATCTGCATTGTGCAGACATTACCCGGTGAAAACATCATCCAAAATCCATGAGAGGTTTTCCTGAGTAAGGGGTTTCAGGGCTGGCTCCAAGAAAAAAGAAAAATGGGTAAAGTAAACAGGCTGTGATAATAAGGATGAGGTGATGGAAGAGGCACGGGACAGTGACAACATCTCTCTCCTTTGGCACCAGCGGGAAATGATGGCGTGCGAAGCGTTCGGGATAACTGTCCCGCTTTTACAGTGCCTGCTGCTCCGTGCGGGACGGGGTAAGCACTCGGGATGCAAGTAAAGCACTTTCTTTGCTCCTCAAAAAACTCTGCTGAGCTCTGTGGAAATCCTAATAAAGACCCTGAGGGTTGCAGCAGTAGCGCGTCGCTCGCTGTCTCCCCTCGGTCCGAGTGCGCCCGGGGGCGGACCCTGCCGGCCAGGGCAGGGCAGGGCAGGGTGTGCTGCCAGCTCCACGCCCGGCCGCTCCGCGCCGCTGCCCGGG
>NW_010201664.1:0-41165 GCF_000695765.1 Mesitornis unicolor
CCTGTAGAAGGCCTCGTCAACTTCCTCACCTCAGAAACAGTCAGTATAGATTTACCAAGGAGAAGTCATGCTTGACCAGCCTGACAGCCTTCAACAGTAAAATAACTGGCTTGGCAGACAAGAGGAGAAGAGCAGATATTGTCTGCTTAAACTTCAGCAAGGCTTTTGACACACTCTCCTATAAGATCCTTATAGAAAAGCAATAAGGTGAACTAAAAACTAGTTCAATGACTACACCCAGAGTGGTGATCAGTGGGCACAAAATCTAGTTGGAGGCCAATAACTAGTGGTGTACCCCAACAGCTAATACTGGGCCCACTCCTCTTCAAGACCTTCAGAAACGGTCTGGCTGATGGGACAGAATATACCTTATGCAAGTCTGCAAATGAAACAAAACTGGGAGGAGTGGCTGATACACCAGAGGGCCATGTTGCCATCCAGAGGGACCCTTGACAGGCTGGAGAAATGGGCTGACAGGAATCTTGCAAAATTCAAAAAGGGGAAGCCCAAAGTCATCCAGGGAGGAACAACCCCATGAACCAGTACATGCTGGAGGTAGTCCAGCTGGAAAGCAGCTTTGTAACTTAACAGAGCCAGAGCACCCTTGTGGGAGAGACAGATAGCGGCGGAGGGATTGAACTAGCTTAGGTGAAGTTTTGAAGAGTTTTAACTGAGGAAAAACTCATCCTCCCATAAGTTCAAGCTGTTTGCCCCCAAGTGTAAGACAATATTCAAATTAAATTACAACATTATGTTTCATCTGTGAATTAATTTCTCTTTTTCCTTAACTCAGAAGTTCATCCACAAAAACTAACCAATTTTTTCTTCCTCATTTCTAACATTAAATTTACTATAATATAAAGAACTCATGATTCATCCAATTTTATTTTGTTACCACTTCAGAGACACATACAAGCAGGAGGGGTGTTAACAAGCAGAGGCAAAACAGAGAAGAAGATGAAAAATATAAAAGGAAAAAAGGGAGAAAGAGAAGAGGATGCAAAAAAAGGGGTAGGGTAATAAAAATGAAAACAGGGCAAGAGAATAGCAATTATGAAAATGTATACAGTATTTCTATCAGATATTAATTCTAAAAGAGACCAGAATTCCAGACTTAGGCCAACGGAACTGAATTCAAAACCTTTCCTTCACAGCCATTTCTCAAGCATAGACCTAAGAGTCCTCGAAAAGACACCTTCTGTAAAACAAGACCAAAACCAAGCATGACCTCATCACTTTGCTGTGAAAATGAATGGCAAATATATTTTAATCTCGCTTTCGCTCTTAATTTGACATCTTACCCAAGATACTGCTAAGCAATGAATATAGAGACACTCAATGCTACTTTGTGACAGAGACCTATCTGCTGCAGTGTATGTTATCTAGCTGCAGAATTTCAAGCAAAGGAGGTTCTAGTCATTTCAGCCGCAGTACTGCAAGTGTAAGCCAGCAAAATTCAAGCAAGAAATAAGATACATTTAAAATAAAGAAACAAATATGAGAATCATCAGCTTTTGAAAAACTGTACCAGACTGGTTGCTAAACTGCTAGTTACTTGAAGTCTTTAAATCAAGACTAGCAGTCTATGCAAGTTGGGCCAGTAATAATCAAGCATTAGCTGTATGGAGGGGGAAAAAAAAATCTTAGGGAAAACAAAAATAAAAAGTGTTCAGAATACCTGGAGCTGCCAAGGAAACAAATCTTCTGTGTTATTAAATAATAAAAGAGCAATAACAATTTTTTTAATGACCTCTTCTTCTCCTCAACTGAGTGTATAAAGGAGAAATTTTATTCTGCTCCCAAGCAAAAAAAAATCCAACAAAACCAAAACACCAGCCACCCTGCCCAAAAAAAAAATCATACAGAACACTTTTATTCTGAACTAAAAAAAGTAAATTAAGTTTTGTATTAAAGATGACACAATGGAACCTGCTAACTTTATTCTGATAGGATACATAAGAGTTTATCTATACATATTTTTGTTGCACTTTTAAAAGAAGTGATATGAAAAAATGCAACTCTACTGAATATGTTGTTTAATTAGAATTATGTTTTTTATGTGGAAAACTATTTTGGCAAAGTTTTAACAAGTTACTCCTGGAGCAAGCCTCAATAACAAATGCAATTGAAAAATAAAATTATTGTGTACTATCAAGGGAGAAAGGGGGACATTTTGGAGTTGCTGCGATAAGGACAAGATTTTCTTTTCCCTCAGATTTTCCAGTTGTTAAACTAAAAACCCAAAACAAAAGCCCAACCACTCCCACAAACCACCTTGCATCATGAAAGTGACTGCACCAAGGTGTTCCTGCAAGGTCCATTACTGAGTTTGGAGGAGGAAAGTAAGTCCAAACTCTGTCTGCTTAAGTGCCACAAGCCATGGAAAGGATAACTTCCACATCAGCACTGGCAGCATCTGAGGGGGTAAAGGGAGTTCTTAACCTTTCTCCTCATGACAAAAGTCCATGCCCTTATGCCCTCAGAAGGGGCACCCTACCCAAGTGCTCATCAAGCCCCCAACTCACAAGACCAGCCCACCAAGATGCCACCACCCACATGTGCATGCCTAATCCACCACTCCAATTTAGAATCCCACTTCTATGCACATCCTACCTCTATGCACTTCTCCCATCATCACCAGCCTTTGAGCACTTCTCTTCCATCATTCCCCATCTATCCAGCTTCACTCCCTGCAGCCAGCTCTGTTGGTATGCCCTATGTCAGAGAAGTGGATCTGGGCTTAGCGGATCCCATGGGAAGACTGGAGCATTGTTGTGCATAACATCACATTCAACTTTCCACGTTGTCAACTCAGGTGCCCTAACCTGTATGTTACAGGGTAAGGAGCTGTCAGTCCTTATCACTGTGCACTCCAGTGGGGCACATGCCCCTCTTTGGCACCTTTAACCTAATCCAAGGGCACACGCCACGTGCATTGTTACGGCTTGCATTGCCTTCTCTCGGTATTAAAATGAACAGGTATATAGATTGGTAACATTTTTGTTTCAGCCTACAGATTTTCCATTTTAGAAACAATAGATTTTGCTCCAGAGAGTGAGTCCTCCCATTGATCAGAATCTCTTTTTGCAAGTAAGAAGTCAGTAGGAACATTATAGGTTACCACCAGCCAAAGTTCATCTTTACCTAAATTCTCTTATCACTGGACAAGGTCACAATAACCTACTTCTGGGTCAGTCCCAAGCTTTTTATTTATTCTGAAACACATGCTGAGCCTAATCCCTGGTCTCATTATAGCCAACAACACATACACAGACTTAAGTGACCTGCATTACATAATCAGAGAGAGATACTGTCCTAATAATTTCCTGCAGTCGCACCAAGGAAACGTGCCTGTTAAGAATGAGCAATGCATATCATCTCATTGTCAGAGCAAATTAAATAGTGGAACAAACATGTAATTGGCAATATTTTGTGTAATACAGCCAGAACAAAAATATAATTGTGTCACTCTTGCCTAACCTTCCCAGGGCAAGCAGCAATCTTCTCCAGTGCAAACCCCATATGGACAAGGATGACCTGAGTCTGACAGCACTCCCACAGCAAGTTTGACTTTCATCTTTGACAGGCAGCAAGGCTGAACAGACTAATAGGTCTGTCTATGGGCTGCCAGGTTGCTGGTGCTGCCTGCACACGAATGCTGGCCCACAGGGATGCCTACCCACCATGTGCCTCCTCTTCCCTCCACCACTTCATTCTCTTCTCCCACAGTGGCGTACAACTGAGTACCATGGCTGGTGCTCAAGCCAGATACATTTCACAGCTCAGTCCTGTCACATCCCACCCAGCTGCATCTGGACGTGTGCACAGAGCACAGCACAAGTGCGTCACTCAGTCCTACAGCCCCACACAACAGAAATTACGGGGAGGACAGGGTTGGGCGAAAGGGAGCTGACCTGACATCTGGCACATAGGCTTACAGGCAAGTAAGATCAAGGTGCTGTGCAGATTAGTATCTCAGCTTTAGGTTTACGTATATAAATGGAATTGCTCACCAGGATGGAAAAGTATTAGTACAGGAAACAACTACTGAAGGTGTCTCATGCTTGCTTTATGTGGAAACTTGTTGCTTTGCTGGTCCTGGCTTTTTAATGCCAAAATCCACATCCATTCTTTCCCTGGGTGCTTTGGCTTTCCTTTGCCCTGCCCTGACAGAAACTCCTCTTCATTGCATAATGTTGTTGTCCATCTGCTTTATATTTCCTATAATAGTCTTCTAATTCCTTGACCCTTCCTTAACTCAATTTTTCCAGATCCCAAATCTAATTTCTTACAAATCATTAGCTTAGAAAAATCTGAGTGCATTCCCATTAAAAATACCAACAGATCTTACTGCTAGCTGTTAAAAACATGGCAAAGCCTTCTTCAGCATGCAGATTCAGGCAATAAGCTAAGATCTGTAGAGATTACTATGAAGTTTTGCCAAACTACACAGACACACACAGACACAGACACACAGACACACAGACACACAGACACACACATACAAACTAAAACAAAAAAAAAACCCAACAAACCCTAGCTTTTTCTTATTTTCCTTTTTTTCTTATTGTTCACTAAATGAAATGCAAAGGCTTTTATATCACATCAGCATCACCTACAAGTTATCAGAATAAGCATGCAATGGAGGACGCTTTCACCCAATTGAGTCCACTTACAGGCAGCCACCTTTCTAAGGGACACATTTGCCTCACCATCCTTTCCTTTAGATCTACCAAGCTTTGGTTAAATATAAGAATGTCTAAGCCCAGATGAACCATTTGTGGTTTTCATATATCTACATACCTAGAGCTTTCACCAAGCCATCAAATATTAATAAATGCTTTTAGGATATTCCAAGTGCAGAGACAACGATTTAGAAGTATAAAACTACTAAAAGATGTTCATTTAAAAAGCTTTCATTCCAATACTTTTATTCCACATGAATTCTTGCCACTGGAAGGGACTCAGTGAAATACTACATGCCTATCTAAAACAGAAAGCTGGACGACCTTAATAATATAAGCTTGATAATACAAGCTTCAAACTCCACAGGCGATAACAGCAATGTATAGGCTAATGGTTGTACAGGGCAGATGTACAGTGACAGAAATTTGATTGCCAGATAGAAAGACTGTCAACCAGAGTCTCATATACCGACAGAAACATTCACATAGAAAAAAGAAGCATCTACTTATTATTCAGCTTAGGTACAGATGTCAGATACTTCACTATTATTTACAAAATATTATTCTTATGAAGGTGAAAGAAGTGTTACATGATATATGTATATGTTATATGTTATACTTAACATTTAATAGAGAGTTTAAAGCATGCCCATTACTTCAAATGCTGTGGTTTTGCTAATCTTTGAATAATACAATTAACAGCAAAATCTATGAAAAATTTGCCTTGCAGTTTAAGGCAAGATGTGGACAAAAACTACTGGAGCTACAAAACATCAGAAAAGTATATACATCAGTGACTTGTCTAAAAAGAACACTACAAATTTTAATAATTGTTTAAGTAGAACTTATACAGTTTTTCCTGATGTTAATGCTCAATGCTAGCAGTGTTTTAGGGTACTATATTTTACCCTGATGAACACATATATTAAGGATTGATTTTAAGGGAGATATTAACATAACATTTACTGCTATTTTAAATCTGAAGTTGAGACATGGGAGAATGTAGTTGAATGGGGGCATGTTTCCAAGATGTAAAGTGATCCTAGCGGGACAGCCTTTGAGCTAAAATTATGTCTTAAAATTTTGTCATAAAATTATATGCCTTCAAGAACACTTCCACAGACTCCTGCAACATCTGTGCCCTTTACAGAGGTTGTCACAGGTTCTTTCAGTGTACAGCAAATGGTCATATCAGGGACAGTCAACTACAAAACAGTAGAGTGCTGATAAGGGAACTAATGTGGTTGTAAAACTGGGAATATTTTAGGGTAAAAATCAACCACTACCTTAACACGCACTGATGCTCTGCTTATATGATTAGAATGTCAGATGATATAGCGATACGTGCAAATTTTCCACCCTATTTCCTGAGGTTATATATTCATTCCTGCACTAAACAGGTGAGCCCCAATGTCAGGATAAACACTGGAATCATAACACCACTAATAGATACCTTTGCTGGTTCAAGTCCAGTATGAGGAATTTAAAAAATCCACAGGAGATTTTTCTGATTTCTGTGCTGATCTGTCAGTCTATCTTAGTGTAAACAGTACTGCTCTTTCTCTTTCAGTCCGCTGCAAGATTCTCCTATAAAATTTAGCAGTGTCACAGTGTTTCCTATTAGCACCAAGACTGATGGACATATAACTACAGATCACTGGTTACACCACATTTTGAAAATACTTCACTTAGAGACTTCCTAAGATCCAACTATCTTCTTGACTAGATTTGCAAGATTGATGGACATTAGTTTGTGTAAACTACCAGCTGAAGTTCATTTTCAAATAGAGCTAATCAAAAATTATTATTAAACCCAAGAATGAAAAGACTAGTTCTGTAACTGGGGTACACACTGGAATGGCAAACAACACTCAGTTCGAATTCTTAACAAACAGTTCAACTACATGATTTTGTATCCTATATAGCTTATTCTTTAATTAAGATTTCTTTTTCCTTTGTTTTTCCTCATAATGAAACAGCACAAGAACACCCCACCCCTTCTCCCACCAAAAAAAACCCCAACCAACCATTCCCATCATGCAATCAGAAGAACTATTATGAGGGAAAAACGATTCCCCAGTCAGTTTATAGTAACACAATAGAAACAGCATTATTGTGAAGCCTGTTGATACTGTTGATACTTGGGCCCTTGAACAGATGATCTGAAGTGGTACTACCTCTCAAGAGATGCTTATGCAGCTTCTCATGCACTAACTAATAATAGAGGCTAATATGATTGCCAGAGGACATTAAAGCAGCTGGTGAACTACATAAATGTACAGGGTAACTCATCATAAGTGACACTGGTTTTATTAGCCACAAAACAAAATATTTGTATCATTAACATGTGATCCATGAGTCTATAACATAGCCTTGGGAAAACACTAAAATCTCAGACCTCCAAGTAACAAAATAAGCCCTTTGAATTAAAAGCCTCAACAGATCAGATAAGAGCTGAAGGAAGCCTAACAGCAAAGAGCTTTTATTCTTTAGCACTTCTTCTCCAGTACACCTTTAGCCTCAATTTAATTCCCACCCCACTCCCATTCCCTGTCTGATTCTTTTATAAGTTGTAAATTAGGCTTTCCGGATCTGCACAAAAATGTACTTGGAATGAGGAGGGTGTGGGGAGGGGGGAATCACAATGCTTTTCCGTCAAATGCTTCATCAGAAATGCATACTCATGAGCTCTTCTCAGGAAATTCAAAACAGAAGAAGGTGGAAGCTGCTTATTAAAGCATTAAACATAAATGTGTACATCTGGCCTGTTGTGCATCAGTACTTCCATGTACTATAAAGAGGCAGCACAAGACTTAATTCAAATGGAAACTGCAATATTAAAAATTTTTGCATGAACTCTTGTATTTCTAAGAGTTATAGCAAAATGATCATAAAATTATTTTAATACTGAAACTACTCAATACACATAAATGGGTCTCAGTGTCTTGTAAAGTCATGCAGCACTGAAACAATGGTTGAAGTATTCACTCTTGCTGCTACACTACCATCTCTGGAAAGGAGTGAATAACTGACCTAGTAAAACACCTGCAGAAGCACTGCATGTGAAATTAAAAGATTCATTTGGAATATCAGTGACTAGTTAGTGCGAGACCTCTGGAGACCAAAGAAAAATTTTGCAACCTCAGATGGATTCCAGCACCTAAGAGCTGGCTGGGAACAAGCCATGTGTTTCTTTCATATCTATCTTGGGTGAGCTGATAACAGAAAATACTTCTTTTATATTAAAAGCTGTATTATTCAGGTTTCAATTCAATTTGCGATTATGACACCAAAATCCAAGAGTCCAACTCCCATCATAGCCTAGTGTCTAATTAGCTCTCTACTGCATGCATGAAGAGGTCAGCTGCATCTCTCCAAGGTGAGGGGAGGAGATATGAGGAAAGAAATCAGCTGCCTAAAAGTCATCATCTTGTGCTCCTTAAGACACCCATACTGAGCTGGCAGGTAATTACAGGACCTGCAGAAGAACCCATCTCTTTCAGGACAGCTGCTCATGGTGAGGTGGGATATGCCACAGAACTCAAAGGGACACTAACCATCTAAGTTTAGGCAACTTAATCACCAGCTTGAGGTCTGCCTCAGGATGGATCAAGGTAGCTCTCTGGTCTCCACTGTTTATAATCACTGACTGTCCACAGATTACAATCTGAGCTTGTCACCTAACTAAGTAACAAGTGGATAGTCATGTATAGGCAAACACCTAAATGTCTTTTTAGTTGTTTTTTTTCCTCAGACTGACTCTCAGCCCTTCCTTATTGTAGGCATCATTTATTCAAACCACCATACCACCAAATGGTCTACAGAACCTGTTACCTAACTTTATAAATATGTGATCCTAAATAAAAAGATATAGATTAAAATGGCCAAGTATCTGCTTGCCAATCAGCCCATAGAAAGAGTTTTCCACCCCTCTGGAAAGCAATAGAAAAACTACTGCCTATTTATCTAATGATAAATTTTCTCTTGAAGTATATATCTGTATGCTAATCACTCACTACGTTTAAGAGAGTTGTAAAACTAACTTCATCTTGCTTTCCTAGGTATCATAGCTATGTATGCCTTCCTGTTCAGTAATGGTCACCATATGCTGCTGCTCTGATCCTATCTCTGCTAATTTCTGTCTCCTCTTTGGTTTTACCTCTGCTTCTTTCATAATTATTATATGCTATATCGCCCTATATACAGCATCATTTTAAGATTTCTGAAAAACTGATTCCTTGATTCATGTAATTTCCTGGCCCTATTTTTCACTTATATAATGCCTGCCTGGCCACACGATGGTATTTGCACTGCACGTGAGATCTTTCTTCTCTGTCACCTTTAACATCTGTGAATCACTCAGTCTGATTAACCAGCCATCTATTTTCAGTGAAACCATCCTCATTCCTCTAGAAACTGTTGATGCTATGCCAATACTATCCAAAAAGAACAGGAGGTAATGCTGATATACAGCACACCTGTAAGGGAGGGAGATCCACTGAATACATTGCAAGGACACATGCTAAACTATCATAATTTACTTACCATTTTGTACCTTAGCCCAACTTTTCTGTAATTTCAAAGGTATGACAGAAGTGAGACATGGCAGGATATCAAGCTTCTGTGAATACTTATCAGCAGATTGATGTTAGTCTAAATAAAACATTCACACTGAGCTTAGGTTTGGCATTATTCCAACTGAATCTTTGTTTCACACCACATTCAATATACTGTCCACAGATGTAAGCATATATATATTTCTTCCCAGTAAAAAGGAAAATTGCATAGTGGAAACTGAAAAACAAAACAGGAGACTATTTACTGAAAGGAAAAGCAGTAATTTGAAGCAATTAGGCCACATTTTGTGCTTGAGAAGAGAGTCATCAACATACAGATACCACATATACCTGTTTAAACTTGACAAAAATAAACAGAGTCATAAAGAAAAAGATCTATGTAGAAATGAACATAAATCTAACTGCAGCACCCCTGAAATTATTAAAAGTAAGACACAGGAGTAGAGGAGTGTTGTGCTTTAACCCAACAGGCAGCTAAACACCACACAGCCATTCACTCACTCCCAACTCCCTGGTGGGGCGAGGAAGACAATCAGAGTAAAAAGGCTGGAACACTCATGAGTTGAGATAGAAACAGTTTAATGACTGAAATAAACTGAACTATAATAATAATAAGAAGAAGAAGAACATTGTAATAAAACACAAAGTAAAACTCAGCTCAAACAGCAGTTGTAGGCTGTGTGCTCTCAAGCAGTGAATGGTAGATAACAAACCCTGTGAGCACAATAGCTCCAACAAAAACACAACAGTCACAATGAACAGGGGAGTAGGCCTTGGGAGCAGAATGATGGGAAACTCTCCACAGATGACAACCATCGAGGAAAGGGAGAGACCCATCCCCAGCAAACTCTCCAATTTATACTGAGAGTGACATTTATTGTATGGAATAATTCTGTTGACCAGCTTGGGTCATCTGCCCTGGCTTTCACTCCTCCTAGCTCCTGCACCTGGCTAACTTAAAACTGCTATAGATGTTGATCACTATGGTAACCCACATAGCAGTGCTGGCCAAAAACACGAAGTGTCTTATCAGCTTTGTTCCCACTAAATCATGTGCTGCAGTCTTCTCAAAAATGCAGTTTTCCTGAATAAGATATTGATTCTATTATTTTATCCTAGCAAAACCAGGACAAGGAGGTAAAAAAATAAAAATCATCATCAGGGATATCAGCATCACAAATTACTTTTACAGTTATAGACAACAGACATATTTTTTTAAGGTTCAAGATCTTCCAGTAAAGCCAAGTGAGTTCAGACATGTTTGGGTATTAAGAGCAGTATCACTTTGTATAGGAGACATGAGCCCGCTAGTTTTGTGCTTTTGCCCTTAATCTGCCCGGTTCCCACTGCATTCATCATGACTGACTCCAACATGAATAGTTTCACAAGGTCAAAAATGAATGGAAAAATCCCTCATCAGTAATACCAAGGAGCCAGTTAGGGCCAGAGGAGAGGAATGAATCATCTTTCGTTACTCTTGAGGAAATGGGATATTATAATTAATGGCAAAAAGTGCATCTATTTCATGCATATAACATGAATGGTAAGGGAACCAAGACATTTTTGACAAATTGGACATCGCACACAACATACTTATTAATTCATAAATTAAAAATACATTCTGTCACCCTATCAAAGGAAACTTTGCTTGTTTCTGTCTCTTTCACCAATCTTCTTTTTGTCTTTTCTGTCACCCAGGAAAAAAAGAAAAAAAAAAAGAAAAATCCTCACATTTTTTGAAGGAAAATCATAAAGGACTTCACATCCATCTTGAACCATCATGCCTCCCTGCATTTCAGATTGAGTTGAAATTTCTAATTGAAATTATTTTTCATGAGTTAAACTATAAAGGAGAAATAAGTGATACATTTAAATTATTTATTCATCTTATTTATAATTAACTAGGTTTTTCTCTGTGCACAGTCAGGCTATACTAGAGTGTTTGATTTTTAAAACCTTTTCTATCGTCAGGCAACAATGGATGAATACTTTTCTCATGTCACTCTTGTTTTAGTTTGCTCTAGAGATTCACACAACTCCCATTCACATCTCGGTCGGCTTTAATGCATTAACCCTCTCAAGTCACAAATGACAGCTGGAATCTTTACAGAGAGAGGCATTCGGCAGAGCTATGTGCCAGACTGCACGCATACAAGGTGCTCTAGGTGTATAGGTGAGGAAGGCAAAGTTGGGATCAGTCCCAGTTAAACATCAGTCTTTCCTTCTCCTCTCCGCTGAAGGACAAGAGAAGAAAGTCATGCCTTGGTGCATAGACCGCAGAACACTTCTAGTCTTGAGCAAGGCAAGCAATTGCTTTTCATCACCCAAAAAGCAAGAATAAAGGAAAGAGGGGGAACTGCTTAGAAAAAGCATAGGAGGCAAGAACTTCTGAAGAAAAACAGGAATAAGGTCTTCCAGATAGTTCTTCTCTAAAGACAGCACTCCAAGGGCAGCTCCATCCCACATTGCACGCAACATGAAGCGGCAGAACTTCCCCCAGTGGCGTGGATGGGCCCTGGACGGTTGGCAGTGGGAGCTGCTCCTCACAGATGCCTGCATCACATTACTCTCAGCCCAGCCTGAGCACAGGGTAGCACACTTGCTGTCTTACCTTTTTTGTACTAGCTGGAAGAAAATAGGAAGAAAGGGGGTTTTTGCACAGTGGTGTTGAGAGAATAACTAGTAGGAAAGGGAATTTAATCCAAGAAGGTCTATCTTAAAAATAAACAAATGAATAAAAATCAATTATTTTAAGATGTTTTCAGTTTTACTTTCTGCCCCTAGTTAAAAAGATTAGCTTTAAAATCCTAAGTAAAAATATATAATAAAAAAAAATATATTTTCACACTTAGAAACAAGAGATCATGTTATTAAAATTTGTTCCCTCATCTCAAGGGTCAGAAACATCCTTCTTTTTAAACAAAGGATGACAGGCATATGTTATCACAGTGCTCCACACACAGGTGGGTCTTTTCAAGGAAAAGAGAAAGTATTATGCTGTGCAATAAAATACAAGGCAGCTTAAAATGTGGTTTTTTGTAGGAGACAAATAAAAGGTGCTGCACTTACGGAACAAGACAAACTTTAAAATAAAAAGATAAAGTCTTACAACTGGATATTTTTCATAAATGTATAATTTTAAATAAGGGTTTAGAAATTGTTAAGCCTCATTTTCTTTCAAGACATTTAGTAACAGTGCAACAAAGGCTGTATTTCTACTATGTAAGTCCCTAAGCTCAGAATGTGAGGTTTCAAGAAAGTGGCAAATGCTGCAAAACTGGTATGATCTCAGCATGCAGTAACACTCTAGTTTTCATAGGGCAATACTTTAAGATTTTGTAACACTTATAATACCATACCTAAATTTTACAATTCACTTAAAACCTATAAGACTTTATTATGAAGAATAATAGAAACATGTAGTAAAATCTGCACCACTGAATTTCAGGGGGGGTAGTAGGGTGGGGAACCAGGATTTTATGATAACTATTTAAAAAACTGGTAACTAAGATAGCTATGTCTTACAGAAGCTAGAGAATTGTAAATCTCAAGAAATACCAAGTTTAATAAAACAGCATGAGAAACTCTGGCTACAGCAGAGAGAGGAGGCACAGTAAAGGGCAGCAATGCTGTGCCAGTTCAAATGTGCTCGTTGGGCTGATGTCTGCTGTTTCCCCACTCTGAGGAAGTACGCCCACCAGTCATGCAGGACTAATGCAAAATTAATGCATGGGTTACAACAGAAGGTGCAATACCCTCTGCTGCAAAACATGGTGAGGGGTTAGGCTGGCACACCGGCTGCATGCCCCCTGGCCAGCAAACATGACCATGGTGCACAGAAGGATGCTTCTGGAAGGATGTGCACTGCAAGGAAGGGGAGAGAGGATTGAGCTTCTTGATCCTAAATTGGCTGAACAGAGGGAAAGTGGCAGCATCCCTGTGCACTTCTACCTCTGCCTTTCACTTGAGGCAGTCTGCAGATAGGTATCCCAGTGTAGCTGGAAGGTGTCTTTCATGGCTCCAAACAGCACACTGAGCTCTGGAGGACAGCACTTTACATGGGAAGTGTGAAAAACAGGGTTCGGTTTAGGGGCCTCAGCTTTGTATTTGCCCAGCTAGCAGCAAACCCAGAGGGACTCTTGCAGTGCAAACCCAGCAAATAGCCCTGATAACCTGAGCACTCCCTATGCCATCCCTGCAATCCTCTTAAACTACTGTCTGACATTAGCAACTCACTCCTTTTTCATCTGCTGGATTCCAGCATTAGCTACCCACACACACCACTTCTGCATTGGCTCCATGAGACCACACATCCCCCAGTCTTCACCCCTGCCAAAACTGACATCATCCATGCAAGATGGCTGTGGCCCTAGGACCTGAACTAATAGGAAGCATCCTCACTCGCTGCCTGCCTCACTCCTCACGCAGCTCACCAGCACATCAGAACTCAGATAGGTGTTCTCCATGGGAGCTCACAGCTCCCCAGCACCAGAGATCATGAGTTTTGGAGCCCTGAACTGTTGATGCCCACAAAGGATCAACTGCACCATTATGCCTCGCTCAGGAGGAAAAAGAGAAAGAAAAAAAAAAAAGGAAAATAATTACAAACCTCACACTTCCCCAAAACACAGAGAGAAAGCTCAGCTACATACCTACCATAGGTATAGCTCCCAAACACATCCTGTGAGCAGGGTGAATTAGTTGAGTGTCAGGATGCTAAAGGTCAGTGGGCAAACTAATTACAAAATGAAGGACGATGAAAGCAGATTTGGGAGCCCGCCTTTTATTTGCGGTGCATGTTTTGACTGTCACAGAATTTTTAGCAACTATGAAAATATGAGACACACAATTTGGTGGGACACAACTAAATCTGAACCCAAGGTGAGCAATATGCCATACTACCATACCTGAGATACAAGAACAATTCAATTCTAAAAAATAAATAGAATTTTCAGCCCTCCTATGCAAAGCTGCTATATTGCAGTTTATTTCTAATGTGAAAGTTACATAGAATTACACACAGTTCTTCCTCCCCTTAGGGGGGCTCTATTTCACCTTTTGATGTAATCTTATTTGATGTTTCCCTCACTGTATTAGAAATGTTTTCAAAGCAGACAATCTCCTATTGAAACTTCCTCCTAAAATAAAGGCTTATTATGGCTGATGCTTTATTTAGGTCAAGAATTGTTTTACAGATCCTCATGTAAATAAGGCTTGAAGCAAACAGCCCATAGGGATTTCCATGCTCTCAGGTGCTACAGTGTTTTTAATTCGGTTGGTTGCACAAACCCTACCTTTCCAAAAACAATTTTTGTTTGTCTTTGTTAGAAGCACAAACTTTCTTGTTCTATGGCCTAAGGGCTTCTTTTGTTTGTTTGTTTAGTTAAAAAGCTGTGGCTTTGGCAGTCTGCCTGATGGTGGTGTACAGCGCTGGAGAGATTTCAAGTGCTCTCCTATCATTTGCAGGTATTTTTTCTGTCACAGATTTAGCATTTGATTCTGAACCCCATGTTCTACCAGCAACTGCAGGAGCCACCCTGAAACATTAAAGAGCACCCATTGTTAGGGTAGATGACTTATGCTTCCCCCTCTCACAGGGATTCCCTGGCAAGTAGCCCTATATAGTGGATTAAGGTTTTATATTGACTTGTACGTGATACATGTAATCCTGCGGGTTACAAGGGGACAATCCAAGGTGATCAGCCACTCATATTTGGCCTGCATATAAAAAAAAATAGGAAGGATGGAGAGCAGGATGAAAAGAAAGGAAAAGAAGAAATTGTCTTGTGATATCGGTACCCAGCTTCAGCTGATACCACATTAAAATTCTCAGCTTTTAAAAGCGGAATTTCAAGCAGAAATAAACCAAAATAGCACCATGCAACTGAACAGTCATAAACACTTGAAGATCCTCTGTACAACACCTTTCAGTATCCAAATTGATGGAGGCATCTTTGAAATTCAGAAAGCACCCAAGCAAAACGTGCATTAACAGCTGGGGCAAGACAAAGTAGCACCAGATGCTAATGCAGGCCCAGCGGCTTGCTGTTGCAGTTGTGCTGAATTTTGAGGAATTATGAGACAGATAATAACAATAATTAATAGAACACTGTAAATAATACATAACAGAGTTAACAATTGTTTCACCCAGGGAGCTGAATTTTTAAAAGACTTGAAGATGATTTTGTGGAATTGAGTCACTGTGTCTGAACATTGTCCTTGGTGATGAATCTCCCATTCAAAAAAATAAAGAGATAAACTTCCTTGGGTATGAGAAGCAGGAAAAGTCACTGTCCTTTTTCTCAGAAGGGAAAGGCTTAACGGTACCATTAACATTTTCATTTATGGAATGAAATTTGCAGAACATTGTCCAGCACTACCAAAACAAAAAAGCACCTATAAATAGGAATGGACAGTTCCCTCATGTCTGGACACCTTCACTAGAGAAGTTTAGAGGAAAAAGCCTTTTTGTTTGTTTGTAGTTTATCTCTTTGTTTTAATTAGATCATACAGTTGATCTGTAGTCCAGACAGACACAGATGGGACCACAACTTGCAGTTTTTAAGTCTTCTCACTGATTTTTAAGTGCTGTAAGAAAGGAGATCCATCATACTAGCTCAAATTCTATGGTTATAAGGAAAAGGAGAGGAAAGAATCAGGGGAAGACAGGAATGAAATCCACTCCCTAATAAAAGTCAGTATCTCTTTAGATCCTTCCTCCCAGGTATATTCAAAATAACACAACACTACAATCAGTCTTTTTCCTTACTTCTACTTAAGAGCTCGCATCTCCAGTTTTTTAAAGCCTAAGAACAACAAATAAAGCAAATCAGTGAAGCTTGCTTTAGAGAGGTGATGTATCTGCAAGCACCTATGATGCAATCATACAAGTGACGCCTTAGGCTTCCTCAAATGCCCAACCTGGTCAAAAGACAGATTACTTGGTGAAAATAGGTTTGAGTTTTCATGGGTTTTTGTTTTGGTTTGTTTTGGGGTTTTTTATGATCAGGGACAACTTCCCACTTGTCCTGCTGTTTAGGATGCATTCACAAAGACACACAGTGTCTCGGTGAAGACCACCAATAAGAATGCAGAGCAGTGACTTTCCATCTTTCCATCACACAGTAACAACTTCAGGTTATTAAGAGTGACTCATAGAAAGAATTAATTAGTAGCATATTACAGGTTCCAGAAAAATCATCCATCTCTCATCTGCCCTGTCTTTTCACACGATATTTTACAAATCACATAATGTACATTTAAAGTATTAATCTATATAGGTATATAAAATAGAGCTTATTCTTCCACTGATAAATACATTTAGTTCATCAGCATTAACAGGAGCTCCAGGTAACATAATTACAGAATATATATAATTTGGATTAACCAAAAGAAGAGCTACTGTGAATCAAAGTACAGTTTAGTTTTACCCAATCTTCCCCTTCTCTCTGCAGTCACTTTTTCATCACATTTTGAGACTGGAAAGCTGCAAAGAATTTTTATTGTGTGAACATAAACATATTATGCTTTAAAACAAATATATATATAATGACATCAGCAATTTAGAAAAATAAACCATTTTGTTTAAAGGATATAATTACTTCAAATAATTTTTTCCTTGTCTATCAAAATACTCATCAGAAACAAGTGTCACATGCAGGAACATCCTACCAGAGACACTGCACACTTTTGAAAGCATTTGCATTAAAATACAAGAATATTAAAAAATGCACAGAATTACTTAGATGAATCTGTTTTAATGCCAAACAGATGAAAATGTGGAAGACCCATGAAAGCAATAACACTGAGTTTTGTTGGTGGTAGCCATGGCTGTCGCATCCTATCTAGCTGGGAGCAGTCCCACCGTGGTTTGGTGCTAAAGTCCAGCAGCAGGTGGCCCATCTCACCCCTCATAGCAGCACCAGTCTGCGAGCTGAGGCTGGATCATCACTGACTAACCTGGTAACCCCGATCAGACTGATCAGCTGAGAGGCGGATGGCAGAGCAACTGCTTGCGTGATTCCCACTTCCCAGAACTGGTAAGCGGGTCAGTTCTACATTTGCTGCTTAGGTGACAAGCATGTGACTGCAAGTTATATTGGGTTTGTAGGTCAGGACTGACGACAGGATCATCCAGCGGTAGTTGCAGCAGACAGAATAAAGGACCCAAAACAATGGTACTCTCAGAATCTGTTAAGGCTGGTGAACCATCACCTCTCACCCCCTAGATGCTGAGAAGTATCACAGCTTCAAATTCATGATGGATCATTCCTAATTCTAAAGAATACTGTTGCCTATTTCTACCAACAGATAAGCAAATTCTCATCTTGTTTGCTTTTTAGCTCACTCAGTAGCCTCGAATTGTACATGAGTGTCCTATATCTTTGTCTTCAAGGCCTTTTTTTTCTCCAAGGGAGAAGCCAAAAGAAAGGGAGTGTGAGGAAAGCAGAGAAGAAAAAATAGTTCTTTTTATAAAGAAGAGAATTAATGAGAAATACATTTTAAAAATTAAAATCTAGTTTTATTGGAAATTTATATATCCCAAAAATAAAACTCTAAGTATAATAACTGTCAGCTCAATTATAATTGTTTACAACAGCTGACAAGCAAGCAAAATTCATCAGTAATAGATAAAAATCCAGCCCTTTTATACAGTGCAGAGCACCTCAAGACTTCCATACACGTAAATAAAAAAAGTGAGGATTAGGCCTTTTTTTGTAGACAAAATATTCCAGCAAGAAACAGATTCAGAAATCTATTAATAAATATTGGCTTCTTCTCTATTTTGTCAAAAGCATCTCTCTGCATACATAGTGCATCTAGATACTTTATACTCTGAAAACCAGCTTTCCCTCCCTGTATTTCCTGATGTTAAAAACATTTTGCTTAACTTGGCAAACTGGACATGATCAGATATGTTTGGCAAAGGTAGTAATTTTCCATCTCCCAAAGTCTTCTACCTTTTCAGTTAAATAAACTATGAAGCCATGTTGAGGTGTATCAGAAGCTGCTATGCTCATAAGCTGTTGCTACTGATTTAATGATATTAAACACGCATACACATTAACTACATAAGTCAGAAAAGGGATAAGCCTTAGTACCAAACAATGTTTCTGTGCAAAGGAAGATTTAGCTTCTGGAAAGAGTTTATAAACCTCAATAAATGGCACTAGCTTCAGACTTGACAGACCACCAAGCACAAGTCAACCATGAATTCTCTCATTGTCAAATTTAATAGAATCTCAGCAATGGGAGAATCCTCATTCTGTGCTGCAAGCATTCAAAGTCACAGCCTGCTGCTTATTTCTCAATTATGTAAAAACCTATTTAATGCTTATGATCAGTATGCCATTTTCAACAAAAACTTTGAGGAAGTATTCTTAAAATGGAAGTAGATAGTTCTCAGTCAGAAATTAATAACAAATAGAGGCTTTATTTTGCACATAGCAAACAAAAACTCTCTAATTTAAAAAAAATGTGCCATAAATTGTCCAGATGAATTACCTTTCTCTCTTTCTTTTAAAAAGTTTAGTGAACAGTTTTGTTTAATCAGAAAGAATTCAATAGAGCCTTTCTTCCATACTCACTTCTAGTCACACACTCCCATGTTGTGCTCGGTATAAGTAGATTCTGAAAGCATGCTGTTTGTCATAAAGTAATCAAGGAACAAGGATTCACTTGAACTTATTTTTCCCCTAGCCAGTTTAAAAAAAAGAAAAATATATGTATATATATATAGGCAAACAGAAAGAAAAAAAAAAGCAATCTATAGAAAAACCACAAGAAATCTTACTCAATTTCTACAATGGAAAAGGCTAATTCCAAGCTGAGAAAGTTATAAGGGTCAAAAAAGGGATCTGAGTCTTGGAATGTCATTTAATCTTTGGCTACTACTCACAGCTCTCTCCACCGCCAGCTTGAATATTACACACAAATAATAGCTTACTATTCCATGTTAGTATTCAGTCTAAATACTGTGGAAGGGATTTTTTTTTCCTAGTATGCATTTCTGCTAAATCTTACAGCAACAATACAGGTCAACCAGCACTAGAAACATGCTGTGTCTCATTATGCATTTCAACTCTCTCTTCTTTTTTCTTTTGATGCATAGAGAAAAAATGTCTTATGTAGCCTTATTCTTATTTAGACATACCATACAAAACTACAGCATTTTTGAAAGAGCCATGATGCCACAATATATTTATAAGGGTAAACAAAAACAATGTAGCTCTTTGTAAAACCCATTTACTACCACCTGCTTTCTCCAACTCCTACAGAAGTTGATTGAAAGAATCCTGTGAGTTCAATAGGACCGAGACCAACTTAACAAGGCACATGTGCTGAACATGCTCAAATTTGAGTAAACAACACAGCATTGCATCCTCCTTGTACTTTCTTCCTACGTCTCCTTACAGGCTAAAAAAATATGTCTAAACAGCAGGAGCACAGTGAAGAGAGAACAATCTACCTGTACACTAGCAAGAGGTTTTCCATAGTACTGACATTTCCTTTGGTTCACCTGGTTGTGCCTGAAAACAATAAGGATTTAGGTTTTGTACAGGACATGTGCAGAAACCTCGAGCTAAGCAAAGTATGTCAAAATGGAGCAACCCTGTGTGGTTGCTCAAAGATAACAAACACCACTCCTGTTAGAAGTAAGAGTAGAAGAGGATTCATCCCAGTGGGAGCAAGCATTTTAGGTTACAGTATTGTCCAGAAACTTCCCATCTACAGAAGTTGCAGCCCATCCTAGGACACACAAGGATCTTAGGAACACCCTGAACAGCAAGGAAGTGATTCAGGAGGAACCAAAAGCAACATAACAATTAAAATCTTTTTCTGGTTTATTTTTCCTCCAACTATGAAATTCCTCTCTTTTTGGAGATATTTTTGAAAAATTGTGACATAACAACACCGACAGATTGGGGAATGGAGTGATAAGGGCAAGAGCAGTACAGTCAAACAAAACAAAGCCAAGCCATATTTCTACATCTTGTTGCTTTGTTGCCTTTTGTTTTGCTTGTAAGGACAGAACAAGTGGCAGAACCTGTAGGACAGGTAGTTAACTTCAGTAGGACAACCAAGGAGAGATACTATATGGTGAATGTAGAGAAGGGATATGAATGAAGGCTTCAAAGGCTTATATTTAGCAAAATAAATGGAGATGGAATGACAGCTTTATCATTCATGACCCAGCAGTGAGGTGGAAGCTGCCAGGAGTTCAACACATAAGCTAAATACAGAATAGAGCTTCTACTGATTGAAAATACATGAGAGAGGCAAAAAAAAGACGTAGATCTATAAGCAACTGATAATAGGATCTTAGTGCTGGCTTTTTTCTAGCCCAGCATAGATGAGACCAGGTGCATGTCCTGCTGTTGAGCACGGGCTTACACTCACTGTGCTGGCAGTGAAGAGAAGAGACTGCATGAGAATTTCTTTCTATATCTTTACAGAAGGTCGGCCAGGGTCTTTGCAAGGAGGCAAATGGTAGGCTTTTGTGTCCAAGTCTACTACAGAGCAACGACAGTAAAGTATAACACCAAAGATGTTATTACCATCTCATTAAATTTGGGCATTATGGGGCAGGGGAGAAGAGACATAATTAACATTATAGAACCACAAAGTCAAAAAAGTATCTGGGAATAGTGAATATAGACAAAAGAAAAACCCAAATTTATTTTACTTTCTCATGGCAAATCCCCCACGCTGTACCCACTGGTTTCAGCCCAGAGGTAGATTTCTGTTCCCAGCTGCACAGTGTGCAGCTCTGTGCTGAGCTGCAGGCCCTGCTCAGATATGGGCACTCAGCTTCACAGCTCAAGCTTGATCACTGAAGATGACACCATCCTCCTGCTAACACAATGCATTCCTCAGCAGCTGCCTACAGGGCACCAAAGCAGCTGCTTAAAACACCATGTATAAAGGGAGAAGGGAATAGGGAGTTTTGTCTTCAAAAAATCAAGAGTGCAACTACCAGTCAGTTAAGTCTGGTTATATGGACAGTGGGGGGACACAGATTTCAGACTTTCCCAATAAGCATCTCAGGAAACAAATGCAGTTGCCAACTGTCTGTGGGTCACCAAGCAATATCATTTTTAATGTCCACAATGACACTGCAATTTCATTTTCCCAACCCTGAAATATGAAATATTATACCCTGCTTCCCTTCTGTGGAACCACAGTACTTTTTTTCCCCCGCTTTCAAATCCACTGCCTGCTGTGACTCCTTAAATATCTATTCAGCCTTTCTCTCTCTCCCATAATTTTTACAGGATACAGCCTAGGCAATCTCTGTAACTATTTTTAAAAAACAGCTTTAATAAAGAAATAAATGCATTATTCTCCTCTTCATTCCTCTTCTACCTGTGCAAAACCTAAATATCAAGTTGGTTTCAAGGCAAAAGCAAATGTTTACTTGGCGTGCAGAGGGAAGAAGAAAAAGCAGCTCTAGCACTGGATCTATTGTATACTATCAACTCTTCATTCAGTTCCACTAACAATGTATTTTTCAGTAATGTTCATGTCTGGGTGGGAAAAACAAGGTAAAGAAAGCAAATTCTGAGGATCAGTAGAAATTTGCAAGTGGTTTCAATGGAAGCACGGTCAAATACTCCCAGGTTTAAGACAGCAGCACCCACATTCTATCATTCTTAGTTTTTAACACATGAGTTTGTTATCCAGTTTATCAAGAGGACACCTTTGAAAAAAAAAGGTGACTTTCCCTTGATGACTACCTTGCAGCTAATTATTATCATGATTCCAAATGCTTTTTTAAGTTTGCTTATCATCTTGTTTCCAAGTAAGGCAGTACTGAAATACCTTAGAAACAGAATATGACATCATAAGAAGGCTTTGCAGAAGCTTTCCCTGCATGTCCATTTATATTAGTCTCGTCATCCATAACAAGTGTTTAAAAAGCAGAAAAACAACCATGATGCATAATGCATTGTGTCATGATGCATAATAATTAAAACCCCTCCCCTGGCTCCTGAGGTTTAAAATCTTTCCAAGTAAGCATTTCAGCGTAAAGGCTTTGACAAAAATGCCATTTAGGGACTTTCAAATTTACAGCTATGCAATTTGTCATCATTTATATTAGCAAGAAGGTTTAAAATAAAAACAACAACAACGAAAGGAAGATAATACAATGCAATTCTGCACTTGATGAATCTCCTGTTGACTAAAAACCCCTATGCCTAGCAGTCAGAAAAGTTATTAACTTGCTAAATTACAGATGGAATTGGTGTATTTTTCCCCCAGAATTCTTTAAGCAGAATACAGAATAGCCCATGTTCAAGTATTAGCAAAGGTTACTTGTCTTTGGAATATTGATTAGCATAACCCTTGTGGGAATTATTTCACTTCTCCAAAGCAAATTAAAGATCTGAAAAGCAATTCTCAACTTAACTTCAAATGTAGTTATTTAAAAATGGATGATTAACGCAATTACTGCCTGGCGCAGAGCACACAGCTATCCAGAGGCAGCCAGTGGAATTCACAGTTAATGCTAAAATCAGATTACCTTGAAAGAGCTTCCTTGATCCAGGAAAGAAAAAATAAAATTGATACCTGGGAGCTTATTTCTCACCTGAATAACACATATTTCCTTCTAAACCATGAACTGTGTTGCAGTTAGATGTGCACATATTCTAGTTTGGGTTTTCTGAGGTTTTTCAGACTAAACTACACAGGGACAATTTGTTTACTTGCATCCCTACGACTCATTCTTTATTCACCTCCAAGCTTTCCAAAGTGGCCACTGAACAATCCTAATACTGCTTAAGATATGCATTTCTACAGGATGTTTTCTTCAGTAATGATTCACTCAATAGTAAATTAATTCGGTCTTCCTTTGGACCCATATAGCAACCACCGGTATGCAGTATACGTGCACTCTTCCTGAGCAAAATTATACTAATATCTTTTGAGGAAGAACACCCTCTTTATTAACTGGTGAGGAACCAGTACCCATACAAGCCACAGAAGTTTCCCCGACATCAGATCTGAAAACACATAGCAAAGAGGGATTTGAGCTTAGGTCTTATAAGCTGTAATGTTTAGCCACTGAACACTGTTCTTCTGCCTAGTTACAGAGCCATTAAGATCAAATACAGTTTCAAAATCAATGCAGAAATATTTTCACTGAAGCTTTATGTCAACTGCTACTCAGTTTTAAAACACCAATACGTACATCTGCTAAAATAAGGATTTGATAACACTAGTAATACACATTTCAGAGGTAATTATTTTAGTCACATTTTTTCCTATTTCAGGTTCTAAAAATGTACCAGTTTTAAATCTTTACCAGATAGCATAAGTGATAATGAGCTGTAAATCCACAGAACTAAAATGTTGCTGGGAGCGCTACTTATGACTTGTCAATCAGTATGTCTAAAAGTATATCTGTAGTCTATAATGTGATAGGTTTTTTTTTTTCTTAAGTCACATAAATTAGACTACAGACTATTAACATAAAATTGCTAAATCCTATATGTCTTCTTTTTTAATAGTTCTATGAAATGATCATGCAATAACTTTTTTGTTTATTGATCAAACATTATTACTTCAGTGACCACTTTTTTCTTTTCTGAATGAAAAGACAGGCAAATTAGCAGAGGTGAGCCATTATTTAATACTATATTATGTGATATTTCATATTTCAAACATTTTCTCAATGAATTGGGAAACTGTAATTGCAAATGTAATTGTTAGCCAGACCGAAAAGCAAGGAGCTACAGTCAAGAACAAGCAATTCCTTTCCACGTGTACAAGAATATTTAAGGATTTTCTGTAAGACAGTGCACAAAATCAAGTATCTCCATTGATGTTTCTTACTTAAGAAGATCTCAAGAGGCTAGAATACGGCTTCAATCTTATTTCCTGGGTTCTGGAGCACCAGAGCTTTCTGTGGCATGGAATAAACCATGTATTGCCCATTCCAGGCAGAAGAAATTTGGGCTTATGGCAGATCAGCAGTGAACACTCGCATACAAAGAGGACTTGAAAAGCATCTCCAGCTGCATTTATTGCTTAGGTGGGGAAAAAAGATATATACAAAGAGAGGTCTCTTTCCAAAAGCATGAAAGCATGTCCTTCAGGTATTAATATTTGCCATAGCATCATGCAGAGAGGAGTCTTGATTTTGCACAGTACTTAGAGTTCATTAATTGTGGTTATAACATTCTTCTGCTGTAACAAATCCCAAAAGATCATTTACACAAATGAAAAAGTGTGCAGTAGATCACCACCATCTGCTCATACCCAACACACACAAAGCAACTGTGTTAAGTCTGTTCTGGCTACGACAGAAGAGGACAAGCCTAATGGACTCTTTTAGGAGCAGATTCTTCATGTGGTTTAGGTCAAACTGTGCAGGATTTGAGGGCTAATGCAGTCACTTATAATCAGTTATAATAAACTGGCTAGGGTCTCACAAATGAGAGGATTAAAATGGTTTGGGTACACTGACAAGGAAAAATAATTCAAGAGGTACATTTTCACTATTTTGTTAATGCATTACATTGCTGTTGATATTACTTGAGAATTTCAGTTGTGAAAGGACACATTTTGTCTAATATTTGCACGTTATGATCATGTACCACAGCACGACTAATTAAACACTACTATGCTAGGACCTTTACATTTATTGTAGCCTGTCATGATCAAAAGTCATTTGTGTTAATGGTTTAATACAAGTATGTAGGTCCATTTGGAAATTGCATGCAAGACTTAATTTCAGGGGTTTTACAAAATTATTTTTCTACTATATTCTCTCAAAGAATTTTATTTGCTGGAGTTGCCAGTTAAACATAACTGGTCCCAGATGCAAGATTTCTAGTTGATAAAATTAAATCACTCCAGTTCTCTTTTCTGTGGAAATTTCATTGATCTGATCTGTGATCTCTTCCTTTGCCAGAAAGCGTATTTCTGAATATTCCTTCTAACCATTCTCCCACATACACACCCCAAGCTGATGAAAGCATAGACAGGACTTGAAAGAAATATTGACTTTTTAGAAGCACACTTATTTTCATTAAGTCAGTTTTTCCAAGAGGGAATAAAAGTAAGTCACTCCAGGTGTTTGAATCCAAGATTCTTTCTGGCAGAGGTAAAGGAAAATTTCTTATTCAATTTTAGTTGTATCTAAGTATGGATCATCCCTGAATATTTACATTTCTGGTGTGACTGGGGAAGGACAGAAAGGGGAATGGTAGGAGAATAATAAGTTAAAACACAAATTGCTGTCCTGACTTTCAAATCAATTTGTTCGGACTAACGAGTGCTATGAGATGACACCAGAGACAGACCTGGGCAGGACATGGGAGGACAGTAGGAGGAAGTAAACTTTCCTCCCGAGGTGAGAGCTAGTACTGTATTAGCTGTTGTTACTGTAAGAGGAAAAGGCAAAAGACAGGAAAATTTAAATTTCTGTACCCTCCAGACACAAAAATCTTCCACACTTGGGTAGTCCAGAGTTTAAGCGCATACGGTAGCTAAGTAGTTTTGATTCACTAATTCCACTTTGAAAACATAGCATATGGGTTATCCAGTGGTTTTTTTGGTGGTTTTTTCCTCTCTCCCCAGATGATCTTATTTCTGCTCTGTTTAGTTGTTGTTTCTAGGCATTAATAATTCTCATTCATGGCAAGTGTAGTCAGCTGCTCATAGACCCATATCCAAGAATGAGCTCCAGGCTTTTTTGTCTTTTAGAAAACACCCAGGTTTGTGCCAGAGGACCATTTTCTCATTCTAACACCCTCCTGTCTCTCTCTGTCTCTCTCTCTCTATATATATACACACATATGTATATATAATGTAAATATATATATACATTCAGACATGACATGTCATCCCATGTGTCTGTGTTCCTAAAGAGAGACCCTCTATAAGTTTGTAGCTATATTAATGTGGGATGCCAGACTAACTACAGTCTGGATACATTTGAAGCAGAGCTCAATATATTAAGGAAAAGGTTATATGCCTAAAATAGCAACAGCTTCTGTTGCGGACGTGGAAGGTGTCATTCTATACCCTGTAACCAGTTTTTATATTAAGACATCACAAGAAAACATGGTTTACGCAGGTGATGCTAGTAGCAAAGAAGGGTGTTGTATTTTTGTACACAGTAAGTTTTGAGAGGTTGCCCCTTCCTTCATAGCTTAGGTTTGCTTCTTCAATGCAAATCAGTACTGACCTCTACTGCTAGATTATCAGCATGTGTACTTACTAGGGAATGAGCAAGGACTATGCAATAACACAGAGATGGCATTTTCAAAAGGGTATTCATGCTGCAGAATATGAATTCCTCCACATCTAGAAGTTTGAAGCTCTAAGGATATTTATATTCATCCAAAAGATTGCTTGCCAGCTGAGCACAGAAAGTGTCTCCATTACACAGACAGGGATGCGACTTAAGGACTTAAAAGAGAATAGTTTGGAGTACCTCATCCTGCACAGCCATTTTGCTAGTTTTCTACCTGGATATCCTACACCTACTCCAAGATTATCTTTATAAAACTGACCTCTGTCTTGTGTGGAAGACTACACAGAGGACATTAGTCATAAAGAAAAAGAGCAGCCATACAATTAGTTCACGTGAAATATCTAATGCACATCCCACACACATTTTAGCTTATCTTGCAGCAACCTCCTCAGGTCACAAACTTAAGTAGCTTACCCAAGACTAGGCAGAGTCTGAGGACCTGTCCACATGGGGATACTCAGGAAATGAATTTGAAATTAAACTTTAAAAAAGAATGAGCTAAGCAGCATCCTAAGCTAGCACTTTCATATAGAATTAGAGCCTTAATTCAGCTTAGCCTAATTCTTTCAGTTCTAAAATGGGAATCTTGACACAAGTTTACTTCCAGATCTATTTATCTGAATCAGTTGAAGGCATTACTGCCTCCAGCTAGTCATCACTGTTTTCCAGATGGAGGTTTCTACCCCACACAACTACGACAGCAGAGTGATTCATGTGAGCAGTCCTACTTACAGACAACTATATCAGCTGCAAAACAGGAGATTTGCATTCATCTGGCCTCTTACTGAAAGGCATCAAGGATCATTCACACAAATCATTACTCTTGGGGTAACCTGCAGGGGCAATAACCTCTCCCAGCCTTGTAGCGGTAGACAGCTATAGGTTGTAACTTCTTAAATCTGCACAGATGTTTACAGAACATCTATCCACAATCTGGTTGGAGGGAGTAAGCAAGTGGGACAACTACCTGGGATGCTCATTCAATTAACAGAGGCAAACGTGTAAATTGGTGATCCAGGGATGAAAGTGAGACTTAGAGTAGGGTCCCTGGGAAAGGATTTGGCTGATTTCATTGACAAGGCATAGGTTTCCTTAAACTATAAGCTTGATGAGATCTCAGTATTCAATTACTGCTACACAACTGCACTTTAAAGACTGACAGTATGAAAGTGCTTTTGGCCTCTATGACCTTAATTATGGAGACTGATTTATCCCATGTTGTTTTAAAGCTGGTAATAGATTGTAACATGCCAGTCACCTCACAGGTAAAACTGTTTCATGAACAGTCTGAAAGAAGTGAAATAAGATGTTATAGAAGCTCTATGAATCTCTGACAGCTTTTAAAATAAACAAAGGGAGGGAGAGGGAAGAGAAAACATCCTTTATATCCCTATTCCCTCGCTCTACCTTCCCACACCTGGAGTACAGCAAAGCAAAATCCCCCTAGACAGGTCTTGGCAACCCTGTGTTCAATCTGTCTCACACTTCCCCTGAGATAAATTCAGGAGAGGAAGAGAGGAAGAGAGGGAAGGAGGTTGCTCCATGATGAGCTATTTTGCACTGTAGATTGGAAAAAAACCAAAGGATGTAAATTTAGCATCCTCTCTCCGAACTCAGACAACTCATTACTATCAAACAGTCTCTCACAGAGGAAGCCACTGGCATTCAGAGATAGCATTCTACCTCCAAAAAAATGGAGAAGTCAGTTAACACATCTAGCTGTGTAACAACTATTTTTATTTAATAATATAAGCTCAAGTACCTCTTCTTTATTTTTTTGTTGTCATTTTTCTATTTATACAATACATAGAAGTTAATCACATGAAATTAGATAACTTAAAAATGCAAGACCCCAAAGACAAAGAAAGCAATACTGCAGCTAAACATTAATCTCTTAGCGGCACCAAGGTTATAAATTCAGTGTGTTCTCCATTCCACACCGTTGCTGGAGATTATCTTCTACAGATGACATGCAAAAATAAACCTAGATGAAAAGGGAGGGGAAAGCAGGTAGCAGGAGGAAAAATAACCTTCTCTCTCTCACACATACAGAGAGCAACATCTGCAAACAAGAGAGTCTTCTCAACCAAAATATATTTCAGCTTTCAAAACAGGAAAATTATTAGAGGAAAATACAACCCAGAATGGAAACAGATATACGATTTAGCTGTACTACAGGGGTTTTTTTGCCTTGGTAAGTTGTGAATGAGATGCGAGGGGTGTGTATAATAACAGAAAAAAAGCTTGGAACCATTTTTCACCTTTTTTTTTTTAATCCCTAAGAACATTCAGATATCTAAGGGGAACCTATGTAATTCTGGTTCTGTTTAGTAGAGCAGGAAAACAAAAAGCCCTTTCCTCTCTTACTCAAAGCAAAAAGGAACCATAGTGTTTTTAATACAGAAAATCCATTAGGTATGGGAAAAGGCAAGAGCCTCGTATCAAGCTGCAAACAGGAACGCTTAAGCATAAGGCATTCAGGCGATGGAAATGCATTCAGAGCATTTAGCACATAGGATTAATCGAATTATAATTTAATCATCTGATCAAACACTAATTAGCATAATCACTTGAGGGGAAAAGCTGCTAGAGAAACAGATGAAGAAACACCTTGGGCACCCAGCACATTTTAATGACGCAAGATCATGCACAGATTTTTTTTTTCTTTCCTTAATAAAACACAACAGAGATTGAGGATAGTAGTGTTGAAGAAGCAATTTAAATATTCCAGTCCTAGATCACATACAGTTCTCCAACATGGAAGATGTTGAAGCTGAGTCTGCAAACTATACTTCACTCAGATTTAAGGAAGAGCTGGAAAACCACAGGAACACTCCGCTACCCTGGTTTGCCATAAGAAGACTTGAGCACGAGTACACATTTTAGCCCACAGTGTTTTCATTATAATCATCCCTTACTGTTTCCCCCGGAGTCTTCCACATGAATGTTTAACTATAGATCGCTTAGATGACCTTCAGGGATACAGCCAAGTATTAGTGTCCTTTTACAAACTGCATTTGAAGTAATTAGTCTAAATCAGCTGGGTTTTTTGGCTCGGGGCGGGGGAGAATGGGAAAGCAAGAGATATTAAGGGAGCTTTTCTGTGTAATATTGTCTAGCTTTCCTGGTAAAATTATACCACTTTTGAAAAGCAGAAATCTGGAGAGACTAAAATTCACCCCTGATGTTTACCCATGTAATCAAATGACACGTGTTTGGAGAAAGGGCAGGAATAGAACTATAGACAGAAGGAGACCTGAATGACAGTATGGAAAGGAGGAAGGGAAGATGCTGGGTGTTCCAGAGGACCACCTCAGGAGGTGTCTTCTGTTTGAATGTTCATACAAAATAATGTAATTTGATTCTTCTTAAGGAGTGTTTAGCTTTTCAAATTGATAACTCTTCTGGACACTAAAAACATTTAAAAGTAATGAACTGTAACATTTATAGATAAGATTGGACTTTGAAAAGGTTTCCTACAACATTCTGTAAGGAAGCAAAATGATGAGCTGCTTCCCTATATTTGAAGACACCAGGTCATACAGGTTCAACTGTGAGCTAATTTAAATTGATGATATCCCTTTTACAGAGCTATTACTAATAGTCATTTTGGCTTCTCTGAATGACTGTACATTAATAAAATAAGGTAACAAGTTACAGTATAGGGCCAGTATAGCCCAGGATTTCTCCATACTGAGCATCCTTCTATGTGCGATCAGTTTGCACAGTCTGGAAACTCTTACGAGTGCAACATGTGACTCTACTGTGAGTGACTATTCCAGAAAACATCCTAGCAACAAAGAGCTGTATGTCACTTTAAACCATTGTCACATTTTTAATAAGGAAAGTGACTGATAGATGAACCAATAAAAGGCAATAAATTAGTTTTTCACTAGCATAAAGGTAGAACAAACATACTACACGCATTCCTGGCTCAAAGAGAGAGATCATATACCAGCATACATGGAGTCCACTTAATCAAAAAGTAAAAGTAATTTTATTAAGAAGTTAAAAGTTCTGTCTTTTAAAATATCTTGAGCTGTTTTGCTATTTACCTTTAAACTCTTGTATGTTTCTTTCCAACCAAAAATTTAATAGCAAAGCTAGGAAATTTTGCATCCCCTCACAAAAACTGCAATATGGCAAAGTGAGAGGAGAGTGGCAGAGCTGGTAGCACTACTTGAGACTGCACCATGGTCAGAGATAGGCTGGGACACAAGACAACAATCACCATCCCCCTAACCTATCGCTAAATCTCTTTTCTCCTTCTGCCCTCTGAGAAGGCAGTAGTCCTGAGCTAAACGTCACCATCTCCCACTGATATCAGAAATGTAGCTCCCCATATCGTCCACTTTCTAACCTGGTGAGACTACCCACACTATCATACATCATAATGCCTTCATTTTACACTTGCTAGCTATATAATATGTGCTACTTATTTTAAATACAATTCTCTGAACACAAGACCAAACGTGAATGTCTTAGGAAATGTCAGAGCTAGGGTGCTCAACCAACCTTAATCCCCTACTCCAATTACTCCGATGCGTATCTACACCAGGGACTGAAAGCAGTAGAATCATGTGGGGAAGAAGAGTAACTGCATGACATAATGGGCAAACAAGGCTGTTACCTTTGAACATAGCCAAGACAGAAACACAAGGTACTGATCCAAAAAGTTCCAAAACTCCTTGAAATTAAGTAGCAATCAGACTACTGTTACTTAGCTGTGGAAAATGTTTTTAAAAACTCATTAGCTCCTTTTGTAATTACTAAAATTCAGCATTCTTTTCTTCTATAGAAATGCGTTTTGAGAAGTGGTAGGGATACTGTAATTGCTTTTATTCACTAGGGTCTTGTTTTTAAACGTAATAAATATGCTCTGAACTGCTACAGCTACAATGTCTTCAGACAGGCATTTCTTTTCTTCTGCATTGTCTTCATGTGTGCCACCAGTCAAAACATTCAAAAAGGCCTCTAGCTCTGTCACTAGTGAAGCAAACGCAGCTTGAGCATATGTAGCACTTTAACAGGACAGTCACATCTCTCTGAAGTTGCACTGCTCCCTCTCAAGCATGAGCGCACTAGCTGAAGGCAAAAAATAGTGAAGAAAGGAAGAAGTTTGGACAGAATTTTTACTCTAGACCAGGATAGAATGGCTAAAACATAAATATTTCTTTCTTCCCCAGACCAGGATAGAATAGCTAAAACATAAACCTTTCTTTCTTCCCCAGGGAAAAAAAAAAAAAGTGCTCCACATTCCTTACTGAAGGCTGTGTTCCCACCCTATCTGTAGAGTCTTCCTCAGGACTGTCTAAGCAAGCAGCTTTCCAACTTGTTGTGGAGACAAAGAACTGCTCTCTAGTAGGGCAGCAACCTGGTGTGTTGGAGAGCTCCTCCTCTATCCAGCAGTGCTCTCAGGAGACTGCACCCAGAGATGGCCCCAGGAGCAGGCCTGGGTGTTCAGGCACATGCGCAGAGCAGACCCCATTGCACCAAACCTGCCAGCTTCAGCTCCCAACAGCTGAACAACAAATCACGACTGCCAGTGCTTCTCTGAAAGCCTGACAACTCAGCCTCTTTTTCTGAGAATTAATTATCTCCCTCCTGCCCAATAAAGGAGATCAGCTCCTTCCTTCTTCACTCAAACAAGAGACTTGTGCATGACATTCATAAGACTGTTTTCCTCCCTTAATCCCCCTCATTCCCCCAGATCTGTTTGTTGCCTCAGGAAGAAGCTTTTAGGGACAGAAGAAATACTTTTACTACTGAAATAAATAAAAATTACTGTAAGAATAAGGTGGAGAGAGGAGGGGTTGTAGGCCTCAAGCCTACATCAGAGGTGAAATAGCACGAGCAGACAAGAAATGAAAAAGCTGAATACAGGCAGGTGAAAGACAAGGGCATAGTAGGGAGTTTGAGCCTCCCCTCACTAGGCACAGCAGGATCCATGCAGAGCACCAGCTTCCTCCCTGGCACAGACCTGCAGCCAAGATGGAGTCACAAGGACCAGCACTAGTGTGTCCCAAAGCCCCATGCTGCTTTGTTCCCCACCCGTGGCTCCTGCTTATAAAGGAACAGGCTCAACGTTGCCTTCCAACCTGCAAAACATGAAGCCAAGACTTCAGAGCTTCCTGCCATAAACTATCCAGCTCAGACTAGGCCTTTGAAGACTGCTGTCCTGCTGTCCCACAGGGCTTCATGCTCTGAGTGCCATTCCTCTTTCTATCATGCCTTGCAATGCTGTCTAGATATCCACATAGTTTCAAGCTCACCCTTTTTCCTCCCATACACTCCCCACTAAATATCCTGTTCATGCCATCTTTGCTCCCTCTCCCCTAAGCATCCATTTTGTAGTTTTTAAAATGCGTATTTACAAAAACTTGAGAACAAAAAGCTCCAGACACAGTTGACACATCAAAAAACATGGCAAGCATCGGCTGTCACTTGAATCCCATAGTGAGATGAACCTTATTCTGTGTGATTCTCACTTTTTCCCTTGCAATTGTAAACATCTGGTTTCTAGAACTCCTACACAACAGGGCTGTGGAAAAGTTGTCATGTGGAAGAGAAAGCTTCAAGTCATGCAACAAAACTAGGAAGAAAGGTACAAAACTTCCTAAATATATACAGCCAAAAGCAAGAACTAGTATAATGTAAATCATTACTCTAGAAATTGAAAAGTGATTTGGAAATCACTTAAGCGTGCTAAAAAACTCTACATTAAATGTCTCCAGACATATGAAGAGAATTTGTGCTTCAGCAATAGTCTCCCAAATCACCTCCTTCACATCAGGACATAGTAAATGCATCTATTCTTTGCAACTGCAACTGCAACCCATACTACGGTTGAACTGCCTAGAAATAATATGAAAGCTGCCTTTTAAACTGCACCACAGAAAAGCCACCTAATGGAAGGGAAAGAGTCATCTGGAGAAAGTGCAGTGTGTGAAGGACCTTCTGGATGGTGAACCATAGAAGACCTCTTCTGTTTAAACTGAGGTCCACCTCAATTAAGCCTGGTTTACTTAAATGACACCTTTTCCACCAAGATCGCACTCAAGGGATATCAGAATCTGCTTTTTATAACAAAAAGGACTTTGTCAAGAACTTCTTCTGTCTTTAGCTCAAGCCAGAACTAGTCTAACAGCATGACACATGCTCCCTTTTTAGTTTTCAAGAGACTGACTTTATCCATTCAGAATATTTTCCTGAGTCAGGGCCAAAATTGGAAATAACATTCCCACAGAAAATCCCAAAGACTTCAGAAGGTAATACTGCAAAAAAACAAGACAAGACCAAAAAAAGCACTAACAAAAAACCCCATACCACAAAAACACACCAATTATTTCTGATAGAAAAAAACCAATCATTCAAGAGAACTTAGCAAGAGCTAAATCAGAGCTTCCATTTTATATGTCACTTTTCCATGACATGGAAAAAAGCAACCAACTAGCATTTTGTGCACTCAAATCCTACCATGTGATTTTTTGCAGTCCAGTACACACTGTAACAACAAAACATGGGTTCCTCTATATTCCAACTAGCCTCCTCTGTCTGTTTAAAGATCCACATCAAAGACTTACATTTAGTGTCTGCACTCCATACTAACTACTAAACCTCTAGGAAACTCTACTGAACAGCAACATATCATCATGGAGATGCTTCTGAAGAACAGAACTGAAAACACAAAAGAGGTTTTAAACTCTTTCTTCCAAGACAACTTCCATCAAGTTTTTTAATTCTGTGGCACCTATAAACTGGGGCTATGAAGGACTGCCACTCTGAGAGACAAACACCCTTAGTATGCAAGCTTAGCATAAGCCAGTCATTTGCAAAACCACATAGGAGGATTTTGCACCAAGAGGTATTTATATAGACAGAGCAACCCTACAGTCTTATCTACAGAATCAACGTGAGTAGATTATGTAGGTACTATTTGCAGCTACAGTGCAACATAATTATATTCCAGTTGGATTGAGAGATCCCAGGTCCTTTCAAGAATCACATTTCTGATATTCTTCACACATTGGAGGGCTCCCCAAAATTTACTCAAAAAAATTACTTTAGGTGACACAAAGTTACTAAGAATAATTTTTAGCCTAGTACAAACATAAATCTTAAGCCATAGATCTTCCACATGAGATTACTGTGTAATTAATTGGAAGAAAATTGCATCAGCATACTTGGACAGCAAAGCAAGTGGCAGATTTTCCAAACATAGTAGCTTCTAAGCAATTACAAGCTATATAGATTAACATTTATATGTGTGTGTGTATAATTTTTATATATATAAAAATATATATATATTTATGTATACATCTCAGAAGGAACTGCATATTACACTAAGAGTCACATAAGCAAGGTGGTTGATCTTCAACTCACACTGTGGCATGCATGGAGAGGCTTTGAATGTTAACCAGGAAAAAAAAATTCTCAGGTGGTCCTTGTATGTGCCTTTGTATCTGCCACATGAGCACATAGCTGGTTTAGGTGCTATTTTCAGATATGCTTTCAGGCTGCCCCATGGCCCCATGCTTCTGCGCTTGTGCAGGGTCAGTCCTTCTGGAATCTTCAGCAGAGGCACATCAGTGATTCAGCTCGGGTCGCCGGGCTGCGCTCTCCCTCAATTACTAGGAAGCTCCAGGGAGGCTGGTGTTCAGTATGGAGGTGACTCTCTTTCTCAAAGCTTTTGCGTTTAAAAATGGCTTTCTATAAATAGGATTGTTGGCTCACTCTTAAATCTTACTCCCTGCCTTCTAAGTAAAAATAGCTTAAATAGGGATGCTGGGAAGGCTCCTTAATCTCTGTCATCCTGTCTGTCCATCCATCTGCCTTTGTTTCTCTCCTCAGTATGTATCATAACATTTGTTGCCTATTCCACTATGAAAGGTATATACCGATGTACCCTAGTTTCTCTTCTTCTGCTGAGTAATCCAATGCCCTAATCGGAAAAAGGAAAAAAAAAAAGTACTTATGAGGTAATAAGAATTTTTTAGTGAATGGCAGCATAAAAAGAAAAGCAATGGTGAGAAAAGCCCACAGTGTTAACAAGTACCTGAGGAATATGTGACTTGTTCTTAAACAGGTTCTCTTCAGTGCTCTAAAATATTGTTCTGCAAAAGACTCTTATGAAATACGTCTTATTTTATGGTATTTTATTTCTGAAAATACCAATTGTTTCACAAAATGCTTTAAAGAGATAGGGAGGTGAAGACTGAGAAGATAGGGTCTCTTCTGAAGAATAACAATTTGAAATCTTAGTTTCATTGATTTCATAGCAGGTTAAAGGAAAAGCAAGTGGTGATTAAAAAGGATTGTGAAATATCTTAACTATATTGTGAAACAAGTAATTTAACTGCATACACCTACACTTTCACCTTGAAATAATTGAGTATTCTGATCTACAGACCTGTATTGCTTAAATGGATTTTTAAAAATACTTCAAGCATCTTAATGACTCAAAAGAAATAACATTTTTTTTAAATCAAATAATTGTACCTTAGAATAATTAAGTTGAATATAATGTTTTTCTGTCTTCTCCAGCTTTTAAAGTGAAAGCCAGAATTGGTGTCTTTCCCACTGCAAGTTTGAAAGTGTCCTAGGCTGAAAGGCTGATAAATGGCATGCTTCAATCAAAATCAAAGGCTAAATGAGTGATATCTTCAAACAGGCCTTGATCCTACATGCATCTTAACTTGTTAACTAGAGTAAACTTGACGGGGAAAGGAAAGAGCCCAATCTATTTTGCTCCTCAATCCACTAACCTAACCCCCTTCCCAGAGATGTTTAGTTTAATTCCTTTTTGCCTTTTTCGTCACTTTAATATTAAATAGGTAAAGGAGATCATTTTCCCACCGCAAACAACCCTCACATCTGGGAATGCAGCATATTTGGTAAGATGCTCATTCAAAAACACAAAAAGTTGAGGTCCAGCTTGAGCCCAGCTGCTCCTGCAACCAGAGCCTTGCACAGCTCATGAGCTGCAGGAACTTCCTGGATGAGCTACTCATCAAAGCCCACAAGATTTTCCCAAATAAATCAATTTATCAGTACATTACATGACAAAAGATTACTCGGGAACAAACAAAATTAAAACCACCTTATAAACTTTTCCAGATGCAGCAGCACTGAAGACATGCCGCTGAACCCACAGTTCAGAGCGGTAAGCTATTTTAGAGGGTTTACGGGTTTGTTTTCACCATTCGTGGAAATCAATTTCACTTTAAACCGTTACCAAAAAATATATTCCTTGCCACACACGACCGCTATTCAGTGCTATGGAGAGAAGACGCAGCTTCCCTCAATTAAAAAGTTCAGTAACCGCTGTTAGAAAAACGTAGACAAAATGCCTCCTTCGGGCACCGGCCGTTCCCACGGCTTCCAGAAACGCCGCCGGACCTGTGTGGTTTGCTGCCCACTAGTGTCCTGTGGCCCCGGCTCCGCCGCCGCGCTTCTCAGCGCGGCTGCCCACGCCGGTGTGACAAAATCACAGCCGGGGAGCCTCAGCACCTGGGGATCGGTGTGCTCTGAGAAGAGGAGAAACGCTTCTTTTAACACAGAGATAGGCATTTCCAATGTATTCTGACTGCCTAGTTGTAACAATTTTTCCTCTGTTTGGCAGTTGGTGATTAATTAATAGCTATTTGTAGCTTGAGTAATGCCAGATTAAAAACACCATCAGCTGTACTGTGCCATCCACAAACATACACCAAGCTAAATGCTTTCTGCATATGCATTAAGCTTTCTACGGTCAGGACTTGGTTACACAATTCCAGGTAAGCTATGCAAGTATTACAATATGTTTCTACAGAGAGAGCCGTCTGTTCTTTTCCTTAAATGTTTCATCCCCAACACTGAGAGTCACCATTTTCTTCAGAGAGTGTCATTAGTACCACTGTCGCTTTCACTGCTCGTGCTCCAGCCTAACCCCTGCTCTCAGTTCAGTGTGCTCCTTCTCAGCCTTCTAATATGCTGCAAAAACCCATATTGATAGATATAGGGCAGGGGAAGGATTCAAACAGAAAATCATTTTAATGGAAATTTATTTTTAGCGTCATCTGTACTGTACTGGGTGCCTCCTGATGCTCCATTGATTTCAGCAGAACATCTATGGACATCAGGCATTTAAGAAATGCAGCCAGAGAGAAGCCTGCAAACGGGTTCAGCATACTTATGCCAGGGATTAAATTATACTGAAAGGTACTCGTTGCTGAAAACAGCATCCTAATTCTGAACTGACTTTATCATAGTAATTACAATAAAGAGTCAAAGTTTTGAAGGAGGCCATTCTCCCCTCACAGTCTCCCCTACCTTCTCCCTCCTGCTCTCTCTGTAATTAGTGTAAGGCCCCCTTTACTAGTTATGACCAGGCTACAGTAGACTTTTGCTGTCAAATTCACACGCTTGCTTCTGGAATACTTAGGCATAGTAAAATGCAAGGTAGTACAGATATAGTAACCCTGAAAGTAACTCGAAGTATTGCTCGGGATTGTAACTGCATGACTCAGGCTTTCAAAGTGGTGAATTTAGCTGCATAGTTCTCACTGATGTCTATATCATCCCACACACTTACTAAAGCTGCAATACATTTCTACTTAATAGTTACCTGTATTTTTAAGAAACTCATAGCAATGAGAGTTTAAAGCCTTCACAAAATTTAAAAACTTCAGCCAGATATTTAAGGAAGGTTTTGTTTCAGGCTTCAGAAATACCAATTGGATGTAACAGCACGTTGGTACTTTATTGTCCCCAGAAGGAAGCTATTTCACAAACATAAGGCCTACCTAGTGACACTGTTCATGTCTAATTCGACTAAATGTATGTGCTGAGTGACCATAGGGAAATATGGGGCCAACCTTGCTACTGTTATTCAGATAGTTTCCATTATTTTTAACAGAAATTTAGCCCAAGATGACAACTACAGGGTTAAACCCATAATTCATGGGTTTATTTTTAAGCCATTTCTCTCCTCAAAAAGAAAAAAAAACCCACACCCCAAAGCAGCAACAACAAAAATAAAGGAACATAAACATGAAGAATCTTACATATTTTAAAGTTAAAATCAGAATGAGATGTAACCCATATTTGGAAACCACTCATACATGTGCTTGCATTTTAAGTAAATGTATTACGGTTCCATAAGGGGTTCGGAAAAGGCAATAGCAGAAGCCAAGCCTGCCCTCCTTAACCCCTGATATAGTCATAAAAGAATACTGCCTCTCATACAATGGAGTTCAGATGTAGTTATAGATAGAATAATGAAAATAAATGTGTATGTGACATATCTATTTATATATGCAGTCATTTCCTTCAAAGAGATGCATATCTGGTACGACACTGCATTAGAACCTGAAGTCCTTTAAAAATATTATTCTCCAACACTTGACTCTGATGTGATAGTCCAAATAAGAGTTACTAATAAACAAAGCCAAGTTATTCAGTCTTAACATGAAGGTAGGTGCCATTTTCAAAATTTTATTTTAAAAAGATCCTTGATACACATGCATTTTGATATCAAGTATTATGTCAAAGACAAACACACCTCTTAAGTTGCAAAGAATCATTGAACCGTCCACTACATATTTCTACAATGGTTTCATCTTAAAACTATTACCATACACAAAACCATTTTAATTTAGTAATCTAGATTCACAAATGTACAGATGTAGCTACGTGGCAGTATGGAACCTATGCAGATGCATCTATCATTTATATGTTATACTATTAAAGTGAGAAAAATCATTGGGATACAAATTCATGTTTGACTGTGATCCAAAAACACATGGATACTGAAAGTGAAATTGCTACTGACTTTGAAGATCTAGGAATAAATGAAAGTTATTTTCATTGTATTTCAACATCAGAAAGAAAAAATCATTATGTTCTTCAAAAACCCCTGGAAGGGGGACTAACTAGCTTAGAACGTAAAATTTATAACATCAGTACAGCAGACCAAAATATACGCCTCTTTTTTTTAAGAAATAGATAAGATTTATGGACAGAAATGGGGTTCTTTCCTATGCAAATCTAGTTTTAAATGAATAGCGGTGATAAGAGCATATACTTCCAGGTTGATTCTGTCTGTTTTATTAACAGCAAATCCCTCCCTGCAAGGTATCTGCCTGAGGAGGACAGAGCGAAAGACATAGCGCTGCCTGTCAAAAAATAAATAAATAAATAAATAATTTCTTAATCTTAGAACTTGTTGCAGTCGTCTTACTGCTAGAAGAAATGCAAAACTTTAAATTCTATATCTTGGGCTTTTTCAGTAATTTTGGATTCTGTGGCACTCAGAAGATGAAAACAGTTTAAGATAGCCCTAAATACACACTTCAGATTCACCTCCTAATTTATGATCTATCCAGCTCTTTGCACTGGACTGGACATGCCTGTCAATGTATTTTCTCATCCAGCATGTACTTAAGCAGATGTGAAGGCACCTTTATCCAGCATTCATTCCTCACTCTCTGCTAGCGGTTCAATTATTTGTATCTTCCAGGAAAATCTTACACTTTGCCCTGTGCTTCTCACACATTCATTCAATACAAGAAACGTTTTCCTATTCCACCTGCTTTGCCTATTTTGAGAATTGTGCATTTAATCTTTCTCATTTAACTGTCAGGATGTAATGCATTACAGGCAATGCTATGTTCTCCAATCTGAAGAGAAGGAGGCAATGCAACAGAACAGCTAGAAAGCCAGACTACAATATAATTTGTTTTCTGGCCTTAAAACTGCAATGATACGCACTTTAATAAAAGTTATGCAATTTAAAAATATTTTCATATATGACATGGTTTTTAATCACATATATATAAATGCTCCAAAATACCCTCATCCAGTATTAAAAAAATAATAATCCAGAAACTACAATAAATGTTTGTCAACCAAAGAGTTAGCAGAATGAAGAGGAAAAAAAAGAGAACAGATTTACCCCAATTCTATCCTCACTCTAATTTCCCTTTCCTAACTTTATAGTTGACTTAAATTCTTCAACGTTTTCAGATGATGTAATGCTTATCCGTGCATATTTTTACATAAATGAGTGAGAAAAAAATACAGAGCAGGTACCCTTACAGTGAAATGATGAAAGGCAAAAAATTTTAAAATGTAACTTCTTAAATATATGAAAAAGAATTGTTAGGTGAATGCACAGGGCGATTAAAAAAAAAAAAGTAAAAGGAAGCAATGTCTCAATGCAAACGCTAAGGTTGAAAGCCCTTCAAATTATCCCCGTGTACTCAGACGGTTCTATACGGCACTTAGCAAAAATTCTGTACTTTTCCAGCCAAGAAAGAAAGAAAAATCACCTATAACCTTTCCTTTCCAAGCACCGTCTTATTCCGAAAGAGGCAGCCATACAGTAGCGCGGCTAGGTTACGGGCTGTCACTTTGCTAGGTAAGCGAGTTTAAATGATTACCGAGCAATCTTTGCCCTTCTCCTCACAGCTGCTCGCAGCCAGCGCCGCGCTTGAAACACAAAAGACACAACCGCGACCCGATCCCCTTCCCGGCCGGCAAGAAAGGAAGGGAGAGAAGGGAAGGGAAGAAGGGAAGGAGCCCCGAGGTGGGGGCCGGCAGCGCTCACCATGCGAGATGCTGTGGAGCAAGGCGACGGCCAACATCCACATGCCCCCG